>NC_056463.1:11401338-11611546 GCF_008729295.1 Plectropomus leopardus
ATATAGACATGTCTGCAGTAAACTTGCTGTTACAGCAGATTTGAGGCAGCACAGATTGACAGTAACCTGTCATGCACTTCACTCCGAGCTGCAGAGAAGACAAGCATGACTACAATTGTAAAATGTTCCATGTTTGTGTCCCAGCAAACAGCAAACTGTGCAGTGATGATTTATAATGAGCAGAGGGAAACTGATGGTGATGGGAATGAGCAAGATTGTCAGTTGTTCTAACTGAGAAATTCTTAATGCCTTTACATATTCCTGTAACTTGAACATTTCCACCATCTTTGCCTTTTTTTTTATGAATGTCAGGCATGGTGATCGTTGCTTTAAACACCATGAATTAGACATTTTAGATCTAGGGATAAAAGGACAATTCACATCCTCCATGAACAGGCTGTGTGAGAGTTTACCAAGTGACATGTAAGTCTCAAATCTCAATCCAATCGCCAGAAAAAATGTTTGCACTGAACATTTCTGCAAATGATTGACAACCATGGTTATATTTGTTCATTATTTTGTAGCAAATGCGTTGAAACTCTGAATTTCTCAACAACGCTGCGAAGGTAACGTTAGGTTTAGGCACAAACACAGCTTGGTTATGTTTTTTTTAAATCATATTTTCAGTGTTCAGTGTTTCAGTGTTTTTATTCAGTCATCATACATAATACAATAAGCCCAAGCAATACAAACTGTTTAAACAAAATCAACAGTCCTAGCATAAAGTAGTGACTGAAAAGGCTCAGGCAGAAGCAAAAGCTAAAATATGCTCATCCTACATTCTTATTAATATAAACTACCCTTTCAAAAATAAAAAGAGACCTTTCAGTCTTGTAACCCTCAAAATATAACACTGTAAACCATTCTTTTGAAAACCAAAAGATGAGTCACACATTTTAAAATTTACATCGGCATTGTTCCACCTTTTAACCCCAACAACAGAAATGCATCTCATTTTAAAGTCTTTTAGCTTTTGATACAAAAATATTTTAAAACCTCTCGAATCATATTTGCTCTCCTGTACCAATAAATCTATGTACACATTAAGGAAGTGAGTTTGTTTTTGCTCTGAACATTATTTGCATTTTCTATTATATATCAAATCATCAAATTTCATTTTGGGTTTTAAAACTGTTATTAGTGTGATCATAGTAGCCATCCTAATTAATGACACGTACGGCTCGTTTTTGTAGTAAAACTATTGAATTTGTTTGTTTAAATGTTGATCCCCACAATTCCACACAGTAAGACATTTAAAGACGTATACTTGAGCAATAACTGATGTACCAGGCCTTAGTTTAATATATTCTCAGACATATATTCACAGACATACAGAGTCACCACTGACTTTGAATTTTTTTCTTTAATATAGTCATTATGTTGTTTCCATGTTAATATACTATCAACACAACCCCTAAAACTTTGTCTCAAAAACATTTTTCATTTTCAGCATCACAGATCTTTAATTTAACATTTTCCTCAATATCTTTGTGATTTCCAAAAAACATCAATTTAGTTTTTTGTAGTATTGTATACTATGGCGTGTGTCTGCACACTATTTTATACTGTTGTCAGCTTTTTTTGAGACATGTCATATTTTGACAATTTTTGCCATACTATAGCCTTGCTTTTTCATCCATTTTTTCAGCATGCTAAATTATGGAGGGGGGGGGTTGCCATTTTTGCAACATACTATACAATGGCGTGTCTCTACACGCTATTTAATGCTGGTTTGAGGTGTTTTCAGCTGTTTTTGGGACATGTCATATTTTGACTTTTTTGACATTTTTGTCATACTATAGCCTTGCTTTTTGGTCATTTTTTTAACATGCTATTTTATGGTGACTTAAAACACCAGTGTTTGGTGGTTAAAACACAGCTGGCAATTACCTCAGTGTGATGCTAAAAACACCCAGATTATGTAGTTGAAACACTGGTAGAAACACTGCAAATGGTCGTCAAAAGACAACAGGCGTTGGTTGGTCATTGGGTTCAAACAGCGGCCTGCAGCTCGGGGACATCTTGCTAAAGTGACATGCCATCCACCATGCCCTCACCTCCCCTCCATCTATCAATGTTAAAACTCAACTTATATTATGTTTCTTCAGAAATGTTAACATCATACGTATGAAATGTGCAAAGACAATGTAGTTGTGGTTTGCAGAAATGTATAAAGCCAGCGTTTTCATCTGGCAACTTGGCTGAAATACAGAAAAGCAGCGGTGAAAAGTCCATTTACCCAAGAGCTGGACTTAAGTACAATTTGAGGTAATTGTACTTGTGTATTTCCATATTACTTCACTACACTTATAAGGGAAATATTAAACTTTTTACTCAATCTGATCAATCTGATCCCTGTATTGTATACCTTAACTCTCCCTGTACCTGTCTGTCTGCCTGCACTTTCCCATTCTGCATTCCTGCTATCCTGTGGACTCAGTTCTTGATTTATTTGGACAATGAGCAAGTAAATCCCCAAACTGTTCTTGTCCACCTGCACTGTCAGCATTTTGGTCTCGTCCTCGTTGTTGAAACAATGTAAACATATCCTTTAATGAGCATGACAATACCAGCTATGCCCAGAGGACGGCACTGTTGTATCTAGTTGATGTTCTCAGTGATGTAAAACGAGCGCTCTGCTTTTCAGTGCAGGTGTTGCTCTGATAGGAACATGATCAATTAGGATTGTGGCACTCCAAAAGCACAAATGAATAAATAGAAAAAAAAATCAATTCTGAATCTAACCACTAATGAGGGTCAAGCTAAGAAATAGTGGTGAGGGATTTCTTGGATACAATAACAATTCTGATACATTTTGATATCTTTACTTTATTGGTGAAGCAGTGGGTTATTGATTTATTTGTGGCAGAGAAACAGAGAATATTATGCAATCTTTTGTTGCTGGTAATGAATTAAAATAATAAACCTTGCCCTCGTGGCTGATTTCTTATCAGCATTTAGGGCCTAACAGTGCGTGACTTGCAATTTATCTGGTGCTGGGAAAACCACCGCCACCAGATAAGAAGGTCAGAGGCTTGTCTTATGTTATTGTTTCCTGACTTTTTTCCTCAAAGGGTTGTGTAAAGGTTTATGTTTGTTTAAGAAATTACACCTCAAGAAAATCAATAGATAAAAGAAGGACCCCAAGTGCACAGAAACAAAGTTTTATTACCTCATTCTTCTATTAATGATAGTGACAATTATGATAACTTCATTTATATTGAACCTTACAAAAACAAGCAATGAAAAGTAAATTAATTCCAAAGATAAACAAAACAACATCAAGTTATTAAACTATTACGACAAAGTCCATCAATAGAGAAAAATATTACATATTTTAAAAAGTAGTTTTAATTAGAGATATAAAAAGATTGGTCTTATATTCAAAAGACACAGTTAATTGAAACAACCTTTCCGCATTTTGGTCATTATTTAAAAGAAACTGTGGGTACAATTTTGAGAGATTTAGTGCCATGTAGCAGTGAGAATTGCTGATTGCAACCAGCTGAATCTTCTCTCAGTTAGAATTCCTTCAGTGCTTTTAAGAGTCCAGCGTTTTTAAGCTCCAGATTTTCAGGGAGTTTTTACCAGGAGCTGAATTATCTACAAAACAAAAGGCCCCAGTGATTTGAACTGGTTAAAAGACTGAAAAAAGCAGTTTAAGGCTAAAGAATCAGTGTTTTTCCAATGCTCTTGTTGTTGAGAGGCTGCTAACTATGGTGGCCGACATGAAAATGCAAAAACACGAGAAAACCTCTCTAGAGCCACAGAGAAAGAGAAACAGAGGAAGACCTTATCAAAAGAACTTATTTGCTTACTCCACAAATATAACTCCCTGTTCCCCCTTCCAAAGGAGATTATGTGTCTATTTTGTGACTGATAATGTATCAAAGTGTAACACAGACTCCCCTTTATGTGAAGAAAGCCCAGTGACGTTCACTGTTCCTCTGACACATCCTATCTGTAAATGAAAACTCAGATATACCCTCAGTTATTGCTCTGCTGTCCAAAGGCCAAGGCAGCACAGAAGGTTATTGAAACTGTATAACAGAGTACAGTGTCCCTCCTTCTCAGAGTTAGTTTGTGTGTGTGGATGAAGCAGCCAAGATGTCTGCCAGGGTTCTTGTAGCGTTGCTGGCTGTGACCTGTGCCGTTTCTGCCCAGTCAGATGTGGAAAACAGGGCGAGAGAGTTCCTGCAGAGGTTTGACGAGGAGGCCACTCAGCGTATGTACCAGTATTCCCTGGCATCATGGGCCTACAACACCAACATCACGAAGGAGAATTCAGACAAACTGGTGAGCAGTGGGAGACCCTTTAAAATATGAGTGTGTACTGTAGCTTGGCCAGGACTTACAAGAGCATTTGAATGTTTTCCTTCAGTCAGTGGAGGGGCAGATTTGGGGCGAATTCTACACCCAGATGTCAGAGGAGTCTCAGCAATTTCCCATCGATGAGATCAAGGATACAGAAATTAAACTACAGCTCATATCCCTACAAGACAAAGGCTCTGGTGCCTTATCCCCAGATAAAGCTGCACATGTAAGACAACTGCTCCATGTTAAATGTGTCTTTTTGTCTTAAATCATGTTATTTTCAAAACTTCCTTCATCATTAATTTCATCATTAACCTAAGCATTTTATCCTTGTGATTTGTTTCAACTTGCAGCTGAGTAAAGTCATGAGCGAGATGAGTACAATCTACAGCACAGCGACGGTGTGTCTCATGGATGACCCCCTTAACTGCCAGACTTTGGAGCCAGGTACGACTTTGTTAACAAGGGGCAGTTATGGCAACATAGCTTCCTGCTACTGTCAGCCAAAGTCAGATAAAGCAGTTTATCATTATAGTCACAGAGAAAATAAAAATGCCTTTTATTACAGTTTTTAAACAGAGGGTTTAGGTAATAATAATAATAACTACAGCTGTGTGATCAATGCAGTGGGGAAAAAAGCACAATATTTCTCTCTGAAATGAAGTGAAAAAATAAATAACTAGAATTCAGAACTTAGAATTTTGCATTTTTAATAAAAAATATTGCTTGCTTCATTTATTAGATCAGTGGTTCTCAACCTTTTTCTTCAAGGGAACTCTTTTCAAAAAACAATAATAGTACACAACAACTGCTAAACTGTTCTCATGCCTCCGCACTGGCGACAGATACATCCATGCATGTGTAGGTCTGTTCCATTCTCGTGAACGTGATATCTCATAAACACCTTGAGGGAATTCATCAAATCCCACACCCTCAGTTGGACACTAAACTGAATACAATTTCAAAATCATAATACAGAAACAGAAAGGGAGACTTTTGGTTAGACACTGCTGCCAGGGCAAAAATATAGTATGTTGCTCAAAATTCATAGAAAGTCATAGTATGTTGTTTTAAAATCGTAAAAACTTCATAGCATAGTGTGTTGTTCCAAAAAAAATCCTAAAAATTTTATAGTATGAAGCTTGAAAATTCATAAAAGAATCAATATAGTATGTCGCTCAAAACAACATTTATATGTCATGGTACAGTGTGTTGATTGAAAAATCATGAAAACGTCCTAGTATAGTATATTGTCTGAAGTAATCATTAAAACATCATGATATAGCATGTCACTCGAAAACTCATAGTGGAGTAGGTTGCTCGAAAAATCATGAAAAAGCTATAGTATACTTCGTCATAAATTCTTTTAAAAAAACGTCATAGTATAGTATAGTTCCAAAAAAATCATAAAACCATGATCATAATACGTCAAAAAAATGGGCAAAAACGCCATAGTATAGTATGTCGAAAAATGTCAAATTTTGACATGTCACTAAAATGGCTAAAAATGTTATATTATAGGACATTTAGACAGATTAAAGTGAACAAGGTGGAAATAAAGGCTAAAAACAGCCCAAAACATCATATTTTAGTATGTCAAAAAAATGGGCAAAAACGCCATAGTATAGTATGTCGAAAAATGTCAAATTTTGACATATCAGGAAAATGGCTAAAAATGTTATATTATAGCTCATTTAGATGCCTCATAGTGAACAAGGTGGAAATAAAAGCTAAAATCAGCCAAAAACATCATATTTTAGTATGTCAAAAAAATGGGCAAAAACGCCATAGTATAGTATGTCGAAAAATGTCAAATTTTGACATGTCATGAAAATGGCTAAAAATGTTATATTATAGCTCATTTAGATGCCTCATAGTGAACAAGGTGGAAATAAAAGCTAAAAACAGCCAAAAACATCATATTTTAGTACGTCAAAAAAATGGGCAAAAAAAACGCCATAGTATAGTATGTCGAAAAATGTCATATTTTGACATGTCACGAAAATGGCTCAAAATGATACATCATAGCTTATTTAGAGGCCTCGTAGTGAACAAGGTGGAAATAAAGGCTAAAAACAGCCAAAAACATCATATTTTAGTACTTCAAAAAAATGGGCAAAAAAAACGCCATAGTATAGTATGTCGAAAAATGTCATATTTTGACATGTCACGAAAATGGCTAAAAATGTTATATCATTGCTAATTTAGATGCCTCATAGTGAACAAGGTGAAAATAAAAGCTAAAAACAGTCAAAAACATCACAATTTAGTACGTCACAAAAAATGGGCAAAAACGCCATAGTTGTATGTCGAAAAATGTCACATTTTGACATGTCATAGAAATGGCTAACAATGATACATCATAGCTTATTTAGACGCCTCATAGTGAACAAGGTGGAAATAAAAGCTAAAAACAGCCAAAAACATCATATTTCAGTGCATCAAAAAAATGGGCAAAAACGCCATAGTATAGTATGTCGAAAAATGTCATATTTTGACATGTCACGAAAATGGCTCAAAATTTTATCTTATAGTTCATTTAGATGCCTCATCGCGAACTAGGTGAAAATAAAAGCTAAAAACAGTCAAAAATATCATATTTTAGTACGTCAAAAAAATGGGCAAAAACGTCATAGTATAGTATGTCGAAAAATGTCAAAATTTGACATGTGATAATGTCACGAAAATGGCTCAAAATGATACATCATAGCTTATTTAGAGGCCTCGTAGTGAACAAGGTGGAAATAAAGGCTAAAAACAGCCCAAAACATCATATTTTAGTACGTCAAAAAAATGGGCAAAAAAAACGCCATAGTATAGTATGTCGAAAAATGTCAAATTTTGACATGTCAAAAATGGCTAAAAATGATACATCATAGCTTATTTAGAGGCCTCATAGTGAACAAGGTGGAAATAAAAGCTAAAAACAGCCCAAAAACATCATATTTTAGTACGTCAAAAAAAATGGGCAAAAACGCCATAGTATAGTATGTCGAAAAATGTCAAATTTTGACATGTCAGGAAAATGGCTAAAAATGTTATATTATAGCTCATTTAGATGCCTCATAGTGAACAAGGTGGAAATAAAAGCTAAAAACAGCCAAAAACATCATATTTTAGTACGTCAAAAAAATGGGCAAAAAAAAAAACGCCATAGTATAGTATGTCGAAAAATGTCATATTTTGACATGTCACGAAAATGGCTCAAAATGATACATCATAGCTTATTTAGAGGCCTCGTAGTGAACAAGGTGGAAATAAAGGCTAAAAACAGCCCAAAAACATCATATTTTAGTACGTCAAAAAAAATGGGCAAAAACGCCATAGTATAGTATGTCGAAAAATGTCAAATTTTGACATATCAGGAAAATGGCTAAAAATGTTATATTATAGCTCATTTAGATGCCTCATAGTGAACAAGGTGGAAATAAAAGCTAAAAACAGCCCAAAACACATCATATTTTAGTACGTCAAAAAAATGGGCAAAAAAACGCCATAGTATAGTATGTCGAAAAATGTCAAATTTTGACATGTCACGAAAATGGCTAAAAATGTTATATCATAGCTTATTTAGATGCCTCATAGTGAACAAGGTGGAAATAAAAGCTAAAAACAGCCAAAAACATCATATTTTAGTACGTCAAAAAAATGGGCAAAAAAAAAAACGCCATAGTATAGTATGTCGAAAAATGTCAAATTTTGACATGTCACGAAAATGGCTAAAAATGATACATCATAGCTTATTTAGAGGCCTCATAGTGAACAAGGTGGAAATAAAAGCTAAAAACAGCCAAAAACATCATATTTTAGTACGTCAAAAAATGGGCAAAAAAAACGCCATAGTATAGTATGTCGAAAAATGTCAATTTTGACATGTCACGAAAATGGCTAAAAATGATACATCATAGCTTATTTAGATGCCTCATAGTGAACAAGGTGGAAATAAAAGCTAAAAACAAAAAAAAAACATCATATTTTAGTACTTCAAAAAAATGGGCAAAAAAAACGCCATAGTATAGTATGTCGAAAAATGTCAAATTTTGACATGTCACGAAAATGGCTAAAAATGATACATCATAGCTTATTTAGATGCCTCATAGTGAACAAGGTGGAAATAAAAGCTAAAAACAGCCAAAAACATCATATTTTAGTACGTCAAAAAAAATGGGCAAAAAAAAAAAAACGCCATAGTATAGTATGTCGAAAAATGTCATATTTTGACATGTCGTAAAAATGGCTAAAAATGATACATCATAGCTTATTTAGAGGCCTCATAGTGAACAAGGTGGAAATAAAAGCTAAAAACAGCCAAAACACATCATATTTTAGTACGTCAAAAAAATGGGCAAAAACGCCATAGTATAGTATGTCGAAAAATGTCAAATTTTGACATATCAGGAAAATGGCTAAAAAATGTTATATATATAGCTCATTTAGATGCCTCATAGTGAACAAGGTGGAAATAAAAGCTAAAAAACAGCCCAAAAACATCATATATTTTAGTACGTCAAAAAAATGGGCAAAAAAAAACGCCATAGTATAGTATGTCGAAAAATGTCAATTTTGACATGTCGTAAAAATGGCTAAAAATGATACATCATAGCTTATTAGAGAGGCCTCATAGTGAACAAGGTGGAAATAAAAGCTAAAAACAGCCCAAAACATCATATTTTAGTACGTCAAAAAAATGGGCAAAAACGCCATAGTATAGTATGTCGAAAAATGTCAAATTTTGACATGTCACGAAAATGGCTAAAAATGTTATATCATAGCTCATTTAGATGCCTCATAGTGAACAAGGTGGAAATAAAAGCTAAAAACAGCCCAAAACATCATATTTTAGTACGTCAAAAAAATGGGCAAAAAAAAACGCCATAGTATAGTATGTCGAAAAATGTCAATATTTTGACATGTCACGAAAATGGCTAAAAATGATATATCATTGCTCATTTAGATGCCTCATAGTGAACAAGGTGGAAATAAAAGCTAAAAACAGCCAAAAACATCATATTTTAGTACGTCAAAAAAATGGGCAAAAAAAAAAAACGCCATAGTATAGTATGTCGAAAAATGTCATATTTTGACATGTCACGAAAATGGCTCAAAATGATACATCATAGCTTATTTAGAGGCCTCGTAGTGAACAAGGTGGAAATAAAGGCTAAAAACAGCCAAAACATCATATTTTAGTACGTCAAAAAAATGGGCAAAAAAAACGCCATAGTATAGTATGTCGAAAAATGTCAAATTTTGACATGTCAGTAAAAATGGCTAAAAATGTTATATCATAGCTCATTTAGATGCCTCATAGTGAACAAGGTGGAAATAAAAGCTAAAAACAGCCAAAAACATCATATTTTAGTACGTCAAAAAAATGGCAAAAAAAAAAAAAAAAACGCCATAGTATAGTAGTATGTCGAAAAATGTCATATTTTGACATGTCACGAAAATGGCTAAAAATGATACATCATAGCTTATTTAGAGGCCTCGTAGTGAACAAGGTGGAAATAAAGGCTAAAAACAGCCCAAAACATCATATTTTAGTACGTCAAAAAAATGGGCAAAAACGCCATAGTATAGTATGTCGAAAAATGTCAAATTTTGACATGTCACGAAAATGGCTAAAAATGTTATATCATAGCTCATTTAGATGCCTCATAGTGAACAAGGTGGAAATAAAAGCTAAAAACAGCCCAAAAAACATCATATATTTTAGTACTTCAAAAAAATGGGCAAAAAAAAAAACGCCATAGTATAGTATGTCGAAAAATGTCATATTTTGACATGTCACGAAAATGGCTAAAAATGATATATCATAGCTTATTTAGATGCCTCATAGTGAACAAGGTGGAAATAAAAGCTAAAAACAGCCAAAAACATCATATTTTAGTACGTCAAAAAAATGGGCAAAAAAAAAAAACGCCATAGTATAGTATGTCGAAAAATGTCATATTTTGACATGTCACGAAAATGGCTAAAAATGATACATCATAGCTTATTTAGAGGCCTCGTAGTGAACAAGGTGGAAATAAAAGCTAAAAACAGCCAAAACATCATATTTTAGTACGTCAAAAAAATGGGCAAAAACGCCATAGTATAGTATGTCGAAAAATGTCAAATTTTGACATATCAGGAAAATGGCTAAAAATGTTATATTATAGCTCATTTAGATGCCTCATAGTGAACAAGGTGGAAATAAAAGCTAAAAAAACAGCCAAAAACATCATATTTTAGTACTTCAAAAAAATGGGCAAAAAAAAACGCCATAGTATAGTATGTCGAAAAATGTCATATTTTGACATGTCAGGAAAATGGCTCAAAATGATACATCATAGCTTATTTAGAGGCCTCGTAGTGAACAAGGTGGAAAATAAAGCTAAAAACAGCCCAAAACATCATATTTTAGTACGTCAAAAAAATGGGCAAAAACGCCATAGTATAGTATGTCGAAAAATGTCAAATTTTGACATGTCACGAAAATGGCTAAAAAATGATACATCATAGCTTATTTAGAGGCCTCATAGTGAACAAGGTGGAAATAAAAGCTAAAAACAGCCAAAAACATCATATTTTAGTACGTCAAAAAAATGGGCAAAAAAAAAAAACGCCATAGTATAGTATGTCGAAAAATGTCAAATTTTGACATGTCACGAAAATGGCTAAAAATGATACATCATAGCTTATTTAGAGGCCTCATAGTGAACAAGGTGGAAATAAAAGCTAAAAACAGCCAAAAACATCATATTTTAGTACTTCAAAAAAATGGGCAAAAAAAACGCCATAGTATAGTATGTCGAAAAATGTCATATTTTGACATGTCACGAAAAATGGCTAAAAATGATACATCATAGCTTATTTAGATGCCTCATAGTGAACAAGGTGGAAATAAAAGCTAAAAACAGCCAAAAACATCATATTTTAGTACGTCAAAAAAATGGGCAAAAAAAAACGCCATAGTATAGTATGTCGAAAAATGTCAAATTTTGACATGTCAGGAAAATGGCTAAAAATGTTATATTATAGCTCATTTAGATGCCTCATAGTGAACAAGGTGGAAATAAAAGCTAAAAACAGCCCAAAAACATCATATTTTAGTACGTCAAAAAAATGGGCAAAAAAAACGCCATAGTATAGTATGTCGAAAAATGTCAAATTTTGACATGTCGAAAATGGCTAAAAAATGATACATCATAGCTTATTTAGAGGCCTCATAGTGAACAAGGTGGAAATAAAAGCTAAAAACAGCCCAAAACATCATATTTTAGTACGTCAAAAAAATGGGCAAAAACGCCATAGTATAGTATGTCGAAAAATGTCAAATTTTGACATATCACGAAAATGGCTAAAAATGTTATATCATAGCTCATTTAGATGCCTCATAGTGAACAAGGTGGAAATAAAAGCTAAAAACAGCCCAAAAACATCATCATATTTTAGTACGTCAAAAAAATGGGCAAAAAAAAAAAAAACGCCATAGTATAGTATGTCGAAAAATGTCATATTTTGACATGTCACGAAAATGGCTAAAAATGATATATCATAGCTTATTTAGATGCCTCATAGTGAACAAGGTGGAAATAAAAGCTAAAAACAGCCAAAAACATCATATTTTAGTACGTCAAAAAAATGGGCAAAAACGCCATAGTATAGTATGTCGAAAAATGTCAAATTTTGACATGTCATAAAATGGCTAAAAATGTTACATCATAGCTCATTTAGATGCCTCATAGTGAACAAGGTGGAAATAAAAGCTAAAAACAGCCAAAAACATCATATTTTAGTACGTCAAAAAAATGGGAAAAAAAAAAAAAAACGCCATAGTATAGTATGTCGAAAAATGTCATATTTTGACATGTCACGAAAATGGCTCAAAATGATACATCATAGCTTATTTAGATGCCTCATAGTGAACAAGGTGGAAATAAAAGCTAAAAACAGCCAAAAACATCATATTTTAGTACGTCAAAAAAATGGGCAAAAACGCCATAGTATAGTATGTCGAAAAAATGTCATATTTTGACATGTCGTAAAAATGGCTAAAAATGATACATCATAACTTATTTAGAGGCCTCATAGTGAACAAGGTGGAAATAAAAGCTAAAAACAGCCCAAAAACATCATATTTTAGTACGTCAAAAAAAATGGAAAAAAAAAAAAAACGCCATAGTATAGTATGTCGAAAAATGTCATATTTTGACAATCAGGAAAATGGCTAAAAATGTTATATTATAGCTCATTTAGATGCCTCATAGTGAACAAGGTGGAAATAAAAGCTAAAAACAGCCAAAAACATCATATTTTAGTACGTCAAAAAAAATGGGCAAAAAACGCCATAGTATAGTATGTCGAAAAATGTCATATTTTGACATGTCGTAAAAATGGCTAAAAATGATACATCATAACTTATTAAGAGGCCTCATAGTGAACAAGGTGGAAATAAAAGCTAAAAACAGCCCAAAACATCATATTTTAGTACGTCAAAAAAATGGGCAAAAACGCCATAGTATAGTATGTCGAAAAATGTCAATTTTGACATATCAGGAAATGGCTAAAAATGTTATATTATAGCTCATTTAGATGCCTCATAGTGAACAAGGTGGAAATAAAAGCTAAAAACAGCCCAAAAACATCATATTTTAGTACGTCAAAAAAATGGGCAAAAAAAACGCCATAGTATAGTATGTCGAAAAATGTCATATTTTGACATGTCATGAAAATGCTAAAAATGTTATATCATTGCTCATTTAGATGCCTCATAGTGAACAAGGTGGAAATAAAAGCTAAAAACAGCCAAAAACATCATATTTTAGTACGTCAAAAAAATGGGCAAAAAAAAAAAAAACGTCATAGTATAGTATGTCGAAAAAATGTCATATTTTGACATGTCACGAAAATGGCTCAAAATGATACATCATAGCTTATTTAGAGGCCTCGTAGTGAACAAGGTGGAAATAAAGGCTAAAAAAACAGCCAAAAACATCATATTTTAGTACGTCAAAAAAATGGGCAAAAAACGCCATAGTATAGTATGTCGAAAAATGTCAAATTTTGACATGTCACGAAAATGGCTAAAAATGTTATATCATTGCTCATTTAGATGCCTCATAGTGAACAAGGTGGAAATAAAAGCTAAAAACAGCCAAAAACATCATATTTTAGTACGTCAAAAAAATGGGAAAAAAAAAAAAACGCCATAGTATAGTATGTCGAAAAAAATGTCATATTTTGACATGTCACGAAAATGGCTAAAAATGATACATCATAGCTTATTTAGAGGCCTCGTAGTGAACAAGGTGGAAATAAAGGCTAAAAACAGCCAAAAACATCATATTTTAGTACGTCAAAAAAATGGGCAAAAACGCCATAGTATAGTATGTCGAAAAATGTCAAATTTTGACATATCAGGAAAATGGCTAAAAATGTTATATTATAGCTCATTTAGATGCCTCATAGTGAACAAGGTGGAAATAAAAGCTAAAAACAGCCAAAAACATCATATTTTAGTACTTCAAAAAAATGGGCAAAAAAAAAAAAAAAAAACGCCATAGTATAGTATGTCGAAAAATGTCATATTTTGACATGTCACGAAAATGGCTAAAAATGATACATCATAGCTTATTTAGATGCCTCATAGTGAACAAGGTGGAAATAAAAGCTAAAAACAGCCAAAAACATCACATTTTAGTACGTCAAAAAAATGGGCAAAAAAAAAAACGCCATAGTATAGTATGTCGAAAAATGTCATATTTTGACATGTCACGAAAATGGCTAAAAATGATACATCATAGCTTATTTAGAGGCCTCGTAGTGAACAAGGTGGAAATAAAGGCTAAAAACAGCCAAAAACATCATATTTTAGTACGTCAAAAAAATGGGCAAAAAAAAAAACGCCATAGTATAGTATGTCGAAAAATGTCAAATTTTGACATATCAGGAAAATGGCTAAAAATGTTATATTATAGCTCATTTAGATGCCTCATAGTGAACAAGGTGGAAATAAAAGCTAAAAACAGCCAAAAAACATCACATTTTAGTACTTCAAAAAAATGGGCAAAAAAAAAAAACGCCATAGTATAGTATGTCGAAAAATGTCATATTTTGACATGTCACGAAAATGGCTAAAAATGTTATATTATAGGACATTTAGACAGTTTATAGTGAACAAGGTGGAAATAAAAGCTAAAAACAGTCAAAAACATCATATTTTAGTACGTCAAAAAAATGGGCAAAAAAAACGCCATAGTATAGTATGTCGAAAAATGTCAAATTTTGACATGTCACGAAAATGGCTAAAAATGTTATATTATGGCTCATTTAGACACCCCATAGTGAACAAGGTGGAAATAAAAGCTAAAAACAGTCAAAAACATCACATTTTAGTACGTCACAAAAAATGGACAAAAACGCCATAGTATAGTATGTCAAAAAATGTCAAATTTTGACATGTCGTAAAAATGGCTAACAATGATACATCATAGCTTATTTAGAGGCCTCATAGTGAACTAGGTGAAAATAAAAGCTAAAAACAGTCAAAAACATCATATTTTAGTACGTTAAAAAAATGGGCAAAAACGCCATAGTATAGTATGTCAAAAAATGTCAAATTTTGACATGTCGTAAAAAAAATGGCTAAAAATGATACATCATAGCTTATTTAGATGCCCCATAGTGAACAAGGTGGAAATAAAAGCTAAAAACAGCCAAAAACATCATATTTTAATACGTAAAAACAAATGGGCAAAAACGCCATAGTATAGTATGTCAAAAAATGTCAAATTTTAACATGTCATAACAATGGCTGAAAATTACATATTATAGCTTGTAGAGACACTTCATAGCACACAAAGTGGAAATAAAGGTTAAAAACAGCCAAAAGCATCATAATTTGTTCATAAAGAAACTGGCCATTGTTTAGTATGTTGCTGTGAAATTTCCAAAAAACAGCTAAAAACCAGTATAGCATGTTGATTTACATTTTTGAATGACATACCATACTGTAACAATTGTCTTCTTTTATATTAAAATATTAAACTACTTTTTACTTACTTTCTTTTACTATTTTTTGTGATACTCTGCTATGAGTATTAAAAGATTTTTGTACGGCATACTGCCCTATAACATTTTTTTGTTTTCAAACCATATACTCTATTACTTTTTTATGATTTCTGTGACATGCCATATTATGTTTTCATGAATGTTTTTTGTTGTTCTCTGCTATGACATTTGATTAGAAATTGAATTTGTAACACTCACCTTGGTTGCCCACCTTTAAACTGTCCTGATTGCATAGATCTTCTGTGTTGCCAGGGGGAAAATGTGTGTTAAACATTCATGTTTACACAGAACTTACTTGTTTAACTGGTGTGCTACGGCATACAACAGCATGGTGATAATTGTAGATAATTCTTCTTTTAACATTAATTCTTTTGAATATTGCATTAGCGATGAGTTTTCTTAAAAAAATCAAGTAACTTCACACATATACTGTACATACAATACATATACAAGATACTGTATATCTTGAATAGAATTTACACTTTAAAATGAGCAATTTCATTTAGATTTCTTTACAGAAATGAATAAAATGCTGACATGTAGGCATATATGAGTTTTCCTACACCCCTTAAAATCCTGAAGGCCTTGCAACGCCACATAACGCTTTCGCAAACCCTTGCAGGGTTCAGGACCCTCTTGTTGGGAACCACTGCATTAGATCAATGTACTCTTGCTGACTTGCGTGTTCCTTTGTTTACAGGCCTGGAGCATGTAATGGCCAACAGCCGAAACTACGCTGAACGTCTGCATGTGTGGGAAGGCTGGAGGAGAGAGACAGGGAAGAGGATGAGGCCTCTGTATGAAGACTATGTGGATCTGAAGAATGAAGCTGCTAAAGCTAATGGTAATAAATCTCTAAGAAAACATGTCACTTAAAGTAAAAACATTATAAATCCTAACAGGCAAACTTCTACATTAAGGACTATATTAATATGAATAAGCGATTACTCTAGATTTTGGGCAAGATAGCCATATTCACCGTGCAGTCCAGAGAAGTGCACAGATACATCAAAAAATATCTTCTTACAAATGACAAATACTAGCTCATCACATGTATCAAAATAAAACACAAAATACTTGTGTAAGAAAAGGTATTAAATCAAAATATAAGCATTTAGGAGCCTCAGTATGGGTCTGGTCTAAAACCCCCTACATTGAAAAGAAGAGCTCTGCATCATGGATTTGAAGTGACCCATCTGGATATCTTGGAGGTGGAAGGCTGTAAATTCAGGGGTGAATGCTGTGTGGTTTCTTTCAGTCACGGCGTCCACTGACTGAGTCAACAGAAAACTGACATGAAACTTGGGGAACTGAAAAGTAAAGCCACAGTGATGCACTAGTTCTTTCAGATTACAATACTACATTTAGGGGATGCCTTTTTGAAAGAGCAACAAATAAAAGTGCTGTTGATTAAGCAAATTTCTAAGATCTCCAACTTTAGAGGCAACCAACTGAACAAATGCAAAAGACACAACAGTACCATTACAGCAGAGCATGATAGAGTACAAACCAGTAGAAGAGAAAGAAAAGCACACTAATACCAACAACCTAAAAATAAAAAGTATACAGTAGTTTACAATAAGCACCTTGCTGGACCCAACAGGATACGTTACATGATTTATGAATCACTAATGTAATTTAAGTATTTCAAATTCACCAATACAGGTTCTTAAAATATTTTGTTACAAATTGCATCTGATTTTGTTATGTTAAGCAAGATACAAATTACAAAATACTCATGATTAAAATACATAATAATAATGATAATATTAATACATAGGATTTATATAGCGCCTTTCAAGAACTGAAGGTTGGGGGGGTAGGCAGAGGAGAAGAGATGAGGGAAGAAGAGGGTTTTTAAGGAGAGAGGAGGTCAGTGAGGTAAGGGGGGGCCAGATGGTGAAGGGCTACATGTGATGATAACTTAAATACCTATATTTGTAAAGCACAGTTCATACAGCAAGTGCAACTCAAAGTGCTTTACAAAATAAAATTAAATAATAAATAATAAGATAGAATGAACAAGATAAAAGTACACAACCACATGCACACACACATCAATACATTCCATCCATCGTCGTCTGCTTATCCGAGGCCAGGTCGCGGGGGCAGCAGCTGTCCACCCCATACTGTGAGAGGTACTTGTGGTCCGAAAATACTGTTTCCTCAAGGTCTTCTTTAAACCGCACTCAGTCTGGCCCCTCCTCTGGGACCATTTGCCTTGGAGGACCCTCTATTAGCTCTATTAGGACCATCTATTAACCCCGGACAACACCGCTCCCAGGATCACAGGGACACACAACCCCCTCCACCAGGTTAAGGTGGTGATTCTCAGAGGAGCACACACACACGCACATGAAAGAGAAGAAAAAACAAAACAAATTAGTTTTGATACCATTTAATTGAAATTAAAAATTTAAATACTACCGGTCTCTTAGTGGGTCGGCTACAATTCTATCAAAAAAGCTAAAAAAAAAACCCCTCTAGTGGTGAGTTTTTGTGAACTGAAAAGTTTTTGTGAACAGTGAAAATATCATTTCACTGGAATTGTACAATTTAAAAAAAAAAACCAAAACAGCTGATTGACCTGTTCCCCCTCTGACAAACTCTCTTACAGGTTTTGAAGACTATGGATCTTACTGGAGATATAACTATGAGACCATTGAAGAGGACCCTCGGTTCTACTACACCAGAGATGAGCTGATGGACGACGTCCGTGATGTATACAGACAGGTACGTCTTATATCAGGTGACTGTATGTCTTGTGTTTTAGAGCATCCACCTTAACAAGAGAAAGAACCTGCAGTTTGTGAGTAATGAACAAGAATATATTTCTTTTCTACAGATTCTGCCCTTATACAAGGACCTGCATGCCTATGTGAGAGCCAAGCTTATGGATGTGTACACGGGACACATCGATTCACAAGGACCTTTGCCAGCCCACCTGTTGGGTATGTGTGTCTCGACTCACAAAAAACAGACAGCATAAAGTTGGCAAATTGCATTAAAAGAGCATGTTATGCAGAAGCAGAGCAAATTGCAAAGTCCAACATGTAACAGCAAATGTGCATTATCAGAATATGTTATGAATTAAATTACAAAATAGGATTGCAGCAGTATACCAGATTGAAGGTATACCATGGTATGAAAATTGATGGTTATCATACATTTCATTGTCTACCGTACTGAGGAAAAAAAAGAGCAACTGAACGCATAATCTCACCCTTTTTTATTTATTTTCAAAAGGGAAAATGTTTACACATACCTCCATTAAAGCAGTTTTAAGTTTCAAATAAAGTATTAAGCATTTGTTCAACAAAAAAAAATTCTGTCTGTTTTCATACATTTAGGGTCATTGTAACTGTAAATAATAATCGTGTAATACTGTGATACTGTGATATTTTTTGAGATGATTATTGTACCTGGAAAATCCCATACTGTTGCAACCCTATTATAAATGATCTTTCAGGACATGAAATGTATCAATATAAAGAATACAGCTTCAGAGCAGCAAGATTTGAATATTTATGTAAGATTTAAGTCCCAGTCCAGAACTAGTGCTAACCAATGTTGGATCTTCTTTGAGTTTAAAGTGGTAATTGTACGAGAGAAAGCATACAAATATTTAACTAGACATTAAGGTGGCGTAGTATAAAGAGCGGCACAGTGCCTGGAGTTCAGTTTGAATCCCATGAGTAAATGTTGGCTGATGATCTTTAGACTTAGTTGACTTATTTTCAGTTTCTAGGATGTATGAAGCTGCTGAATGCACAATGTGTACATCAACTTCAGCAGAACAGTTGAAAAATTCCTATTTGTGCCAACATCGTATTTCAACTTCACTAGATCACCCAAGAATATACACCCAGGTGTAAAAAGCATTGTTGGCGACAGACATCTGGGTGCAAAACTATCTGCCAAAAAACATGCAACAGATGTATTACACTGTATAAAGCTGAAATTAATTGGTGCAGCCTCCATCCAGAAGAACATCTTAGTGTCTACTTGAAGCACTTGGTGACAAATAATCCCCTTTTGTGCTGATTGTTCAGGTGACATGTGGGGAAGATTCTGGACCAACCTGTACCCGCTGTCAATCCCCTACCCCCAAAAACCTGATATTGATGTCAGCAAAGCCATGGTGGACCAGGTGCAGTACAAATAAATTGATGCTGTTATATACAATGCACATGTATAAGTATATACATAACAGCGCATGCAGTGATAAAGAAGAAAAGAAGGCATTAAAATCCTTACTTGGAACTTAAACTGTCCATCAAAAATGTCAACCTGTATTTCAGGGCTGGAATGAGACGCGGCTTTTCATAGAGGCAGAGAAGTTCTTCATGTCTGTCGGCCTGTACGAGATGTTCCCAAACTTCTGGACTAAATCCATGTTAGTGAAGCCTGATGATCGCAAGGTGGTCTGTCACCCCACAGCCTGGGACATGGGAAACAGAGAGGACTTCAGGTACAGTAAATCCACACAAAATGAAACAAGTATCAGGGAAAAGAGCTAAATCTTATCCAACTCTCTAAAAACTCCAAGATGAAAACAATTTTTCTCCAAAAAAAACTTCAAAAATAAGAAGATAGATCAAGATAAGATAGATCAGTCATTTTTCTATTATATAAAAGGTGGCCTTTTTTGTGGGTTTTAGCTACAGTTTCTTTGTCCCCGAGCCAGATTTTAGACATTCAACCTTCCTTAATTTTGAATTTTATTCTATTATCACCTCAAAATACAAATGATGCATAATTAAAAGTACCATGTGTTGTAAGATATAGTAGTATTTTGTCTTTTTTCATAAAAAGAACACCTGTCCTTTGGGTTCATCAAACTTTTAACAGTTGGTATACTTGGTGATCACAGCTATAATCATGTCACCAGAGAGCACAGGGTTGTAGGACAGTTAGCTCAATGAGGAAACTGTGATTAAACAAAAAAAAATAAAAAAAATATGTGTTACTAACATTAGGGACTGCTGACTTACACACAAACTGCTTTTTTGAAATGATTTGTTTGTGCAGTTGAGAAGACTAATCTAACTGTAAATCTGTCCACAAGAGCCATAAATGTGAACTTGCTGGAACAACGATGCTTATTAATGTCTGAGTCATTCTTTCCTGCTGATAAAGATAACTTCATGTTGTCAAATATTAATTTGTATTGTTGCCGCAGCACTGACCTTTTTGGAGATTTGAGTAATTACTGCAAAAGAGCAAGGCGATACCATACTCTTTTAAAAGTCAAGTTTTATGGCTCCTCGATCATCAATTTGGGCTTAAATTACCCAATAAAAACTATTAAACGACTTCAGTGTTTGTACTATCTGACTCTCCGCAAACATGTTATTGCGCAGGCGGTTGTATAGATACAATATATCTGATATGGTGTCTGATTCACACAGTATAACTGCTGACACTAACACTTCTCCTGCAATGTCATCAGGATCAAAATGTGCACCAAGGTTGACATGGACAACTTCCTGACGGTGCACCATGAGATGGGTCACAACCAGTACCAGATGGCTTACCGTAACTTGTCCTACCTCCTGAGGGATGGCGCCAACGAGGGTTTCCACGAGGCCGTTGGAGAAATCATGTCACTCTCTGCTGCAACGCCCAAACACCTGCAGAGCCTGAACCTGCTGGCCCCCAACTTCGTCTATGATAAAGGTAGATAACACCAACAGTTATCAAACCAAAGCAATATTGATTCAAAGCATTAAGCCTGTCATAGATCAACATTTTGCCACATACATGCATCTCTTGTATCACACTTGTATTTAAACTTATGAGTAGAAAACCAGACATTGAATGAAATTTTAAATGTCTAACAAAGTTATTTCATGTTGATGTTAACATTATGACGTCTTGCAGATGTAAGGTTTTGGTCAAGATATAGATGTAATAGATAGCTTAGCTTGCAACAAACTTACCAAAAGGTCCCAAAAAGAATAATATTCCACTGTTAAAACTATGTTTCAGTGTCCTTTCTATACAGAGTTCAGAGCTTAACTTCTAATACTTTTCTTAGGCCACAAACAGCCCCCTGACTCTCTTCAGCGTTAAAATCATGAAATGTTTTGTTTTTTGATTCACAGAAACGGAGATCAACTTCCTGCTGAAACAGGCGCTCACCATCGTGGCGACACTGCCATTCACCTACATGCTGGAGGAGTGGAGATGGCAGGTGTTTGCAGGAAACATCACCAAGGATGAATGGATGAAGAGCTGGTGGGAGATGAAGTAAGCAGAGACAAACATAAAGCATGAAATTCAAATTGTAAAAAGACCTGCTGATGTCTGATATCAGTGTAATCAAATATGTTCATGACATCAAAAGTGGAGATACTGCAGGCAAGTATTGTTGCTTTTCTTGTTATGTGACCACGGCGGCTGCTTCGCTGCAGGTCTTTTCTTACGGCATCAGTGCTGACTCTGTTGTCACAACAGGAGGGAGCTGGTGGGGGTGGTGGAGCCAGTGCCGAGAGACGAGACCTACTGTGACCCGCCTGCTCTGTTCCATGTATCTGGAGATTATTCTTTCATCAGGTACCACACCTCCTGTAAAGCCTCACAGGAAACAGAAGCATAGTGTCAGCACAACACCTGGGTTTTCTAAAAAAAAAAAAAAAAAAAAAAGCTTTGCCCAAAGGTTTAATGCATGTTTTTTTCCTAGTTCTGCATTGTGGTTGTCAGGACAGTTATTCAAAACTTATTTGACTATATATTTTAGTGAAATTTGGTGGAAAGTTTCACCTTGGTCCAAGGAAGGAGAGACATAATTTTTTGGTTGCAGACACATCTCTTAACATTTAAGAGAAGGAAAAGTGTGTTACATTTGCAGGGAATTTAGTGGCATCCACTGGTGAGGATTGCAAATTGCAACCAGCTAAAGCTTTTACAGGTTAGAATTTTTTTCAGTGTTCATTGTTTAGGAGGTCCCGCTTATTTAACTTGGTAAAAACACAAGCAGATTCATGTGAGAAAAACTTAACAAATCTGTGTTTTTCCAGTGCTGCTCATCACAGAGGGGTTGCAAACTGTGGTGGTCAGTGCAAAAACGCAAATCTATCCAGAGCCAGTGTTTGGTTTCTGGGCTACTGTAGAAACATGGCATTGTTTAATTTCTTAACACTTCACCTGATTTATCTGCCAAAAGGATATATAATATATAGCTGAATGATATATTGTTTCAGCCGATAAATCAGTTGAAGTGTATGTGCCGTCTTAATGACAAAGTTATACATATTTTAGGATTATTTTTCACTGATTTTATTTAGTGAATTTTCCCTGCTAAGAAGTTCATCTCGGTATGACCCACTTATCAGTCGATAATTCAACACACTGCAGAAACCAGAATTTCTGTTCCCAGTAAGATTTGATCTCACAACCTTCTGGTCATGAAGCTAATGCCTCAACTCTCAGAGCTAATCCTCCTGGCACTTCAGCTGTTTTCAAAGTTTCCTTTGGCACTCTATTGAGGACAACAGCATTCAAAACACACCTGTGCTGAATAAGAATCGATCTCACGTCCTCCAACTTACAAAGCAAGCGCTTTAATCCTCAGAGCCACTCCTGACCCACAACTATCTGAGTTCTTGGCAGGAATAATTCAGTATTAGCAGAGACCTCAGTCAAAATGCACAACTTATATTTTGGATCAATCCAATGAATCAGCTGATATTTCCTTGGAACAGATAAATCAATATCAGTAGAGAGGTCTGATATTTTTCTATTGAGGTATTCTGATCGGACGTTGTTTACTAAATTATTTCTGCCAAGTATCTGTCTGCTCTTCTAATATAAGGGTCATTGGGTCAGGAAACAGAAAATACATGCCTAACTTATTTATCAGTCTAATCTTGGACACAATGTAGAAACTGAATTTTCTGTTCCCAATAAGATTTGATCTCATGACCTTCTGGTCATAAAACAAGCACCTTAACTCTTAGAGCTAATCCTCCTGGACCTTCTTTTATTTTCAAAGTTGCCTTTTGCCAGTGAAATCCGCCTAAAATTGACAGACATCACTGCTGATACCGAATTTTCTGTTACCTGAAAATTCAGTATCGGCAGTGGCTCAAACTGCCAACCAAGGAGAGTCCAACCAGCCTTCTTTTTCCCTGGGCCACACTTAAGTTATTTATACCATTTTGGACATTCCCTTTACCTTTCAAATGTTGACAACAATCATTAAAAATCAGCTGTCCTGAAAAAGGCACAAATCAGCCATCAAACCCCCTAAGCCAAACTGCTTTCGACGTTCTATTTCAAAACTCTCATTTGCAAGTTTTGTAAAATTCACCTGTCCTGGGTGAGATTCAAGCTAATGATGTCATAGTCTGCAGGCAAGCCCTCTTACCAATTGACATAAAACTTTCAACTATGTTTTAAGTTGCACTTCAGACTCTTCTATGGGAAGCGGCCTGTAAACTTACCTGCCCTGAATAAAGTTCAAACTCCAGTGCCATCTAGTGGCAAGGGAAGTACTACATCATGTAAAATATTTAACTCCTGGGTCCAAACTCTCTGCATTCATTATCCAACTTTCACAGCAATGAATGGCCACTTCAGCTGGAGTTCACCAGTACCCCTGACATACGTGGGGATGCTAGGGCCCTTTCATTGCTGCTTGCAGCTTTACTTTTCATATGTAACTGGATGTATTTTCTCTGAGGACTCTCTTGGAATGATTCAAGAGGGCCTTTGCTGACCGACCTGCAGTCAGTGCTTGGGCCCTAAATAAAACTTAATCCACAGGATGAAGGAGGATACCTCTTAAAAATGTACACTTTGCTTTGGCAAGTATTATTTCTGTAATATTTTTATCACAAAAATCTTGATGTATTGATATCATTAAAGTTTACCTATCTATTTTTAAAGATGCAAATGAAGTTTCTGAGGAAAGGAAACACTCAATAGATGAGAGAACAGGGACAAACAGATAATAGCAATATATCGACGGCCCATCTTTAATAGACAGACATCGCTCAAGGCTGCAAGTCCCCTCTTGGCAATTTGTTTAAAAACCTATAAAAATCACATTTGCAGTAATATTGTGAAAGAATACCTCAAAACTAAATTTTAGTATTTTCAAAATGAACACAAATAGAAGTCCACACTTGGATTGGATTATTGAAGCCTGACAGTCCCCTTTTGTTCAAGTTGGAGTGTATGTGTATAGATTAGAATACAGAATATGTCTTTGTTGTCATTGCACAAGTACAACGAAATTGAAATGCAATCTTTATAGTGCACAAGGTCAAAAAAGGTAAAAATGGACTATTAAATAGATATTGTTTTCTGTGTGTGTGTGTGTGTGTGTGTGTGTGTGTGTGTGTGTGTGTGTAGGTACTTCACAAGGACCATCTACCAGTTTCAGTTCCAAAAGGCGCTCTGCGATGCAGCTGGTCATACAGGTCCCTTATCTACATGTGACATCACTGGATCTACAGCAGCAGGAACCAAACTGAGGTACGAATGACTTCTGTTCCTTTTTTTAGGCCATCACAACTCTGTGAAAAACCAATATATTTTGGACTGTCAAACTAACCATTTGAAAAGGAAGATAAAGTCTCATTTTCCTGTGATACATTTTCATGCTTTGTACAAGGTGCTTGATGTTCTTGAAGTACCTTAATTTGACACTCAGAAGTCTAAGTCTTGATACCTTACCTTGATACCTTGAAAATCAGACATTTTTTAACTTAGTCCTTGAAAAGGTATTTAAGAGTAGAAGAGAATGATAAATTGTTTATGAAGGGATTATTAGATAATTGTTTTAAACTACAACAGCCATAGTTGCAATGATTTTATAATATCATGTTAGTACCAATTGGTTGGTAAGCACCAGAAAGTAGATGGAACCAGCATGTTTCGCTAGCCTGCAAAACACTCAAACCAGAGTGATGCTAGCCGTTAGCAAGAGTTGCTGTAATTTGGCAGTAAATAAGCAACAATTAACCAATAATACCAATAATAAAAGATCTGAGGCCCAGGTAGCATGTTTTCTCCGTTTATGAATTCCCACATTTTTTTTGCAACACGTAGTTGTGGAGAAAAGAATTTCATGCTTTAAAAGAAGAATTATTGTTTGAAAAGTGCTTGAAAGTCCTTGTATTTGGTCCACATGTATAATAGAGAAGAAATTTCTCATCATCAGTGTTTTCTGTTAGGAATATGTTGGAGCTAGGGAGGTCGCAATCCTGGACCCGCGCTTTACATACCATATCTGGGGACGTTAGGATGGATGCTGGCCCGCTGTTGGATTATTTCCAAAAACTTCATGATTGGCTGAAGGTGGAGAACCACAAACACAACAGGAAGATAGGCTGGAAGACAGAAATAGATCCATGTAAGTAGACAAGATCAATACCATTAAAAAAACAATTCATTTTCTCAAAGTAGTAGTTTGACATTTTGGGAAATTTGCTTAATTGTTTTCCTGTTGAAATTTATGGTAAACGTACTTGTGTCAGCAGCTGGTAAACTGCATTTCATTAGTAGCTCCAATTCCCCTCATTCATTTATGGTGCTTTTAATTGGCACTACGACTTTGCAATTTTTAAGTCTCCACCTCTTTATGGGAAAAAAAACAAAGAAGAGTATTTGCCAAAATGTCAAACTATTCCCTTGGGCCTCCGTTCTGTCCTGCTTTGTTTCTTACGCAGTAAACTAATCTGGACTGAGTGTATTCAAACTGAAATATCATGTTTATATGACGTTAACTCCACTCTGAACACAGTTAATTTAACACTTTTTGATAGATATGAAAAGCTGCACTGGAGGCAAATATACTGTTTGAGCAAACTCTCATGCCATTACGTAATAACTGTTACTAAAAAACACCCTTGATGTTACTTCTGGTGAAACCTTTGCTGTGCCACTTCACAAAAAGGGCACTGAAGTACAAAAAAATCCCTGAGGACATTTTTAAGGAAGTAGAAAAAGTCCAGACTTAAGTCACTGCTGCTTTCATGACAATTATTTGCATGACCACACCACAGAAATTTACTAGAATGCACATTTCCTGAACAAAATACATGTGATTGTATCTTGTTTGGATTTTTATTCTGTACTTTCATGTCTGATAAGGTAAAACAGAAAGTGCTTGGGAAGACTGTGTAAAGCACATGTCCAGAGCAGCATGTTTGTATAGTTTGATTGTATACAGTGGTGGATAGTTTACTGAAAAACTATAACAAAGTAAAAGTACACTTAATCCCATAAAAAACAACTCAATAAAAGTGAAAAATACAATTTGAGATCCTGTTCAACTAAAAAAAAAAAAAAAGAAAGAAAGGGGGCCTGTTTAATAAATTACTTAAAGTACAAGTTTCTTATCATTTAAATATTTTTAGGGTGTGCACCAACAATTAAGCAATATCACATTTGAGTGAGTGAGACCTCAAGTTTTATAATTCTTTAATATAAAAGTTCTACAGCCAGCATTTATAAGTTAACAGTAAGCGACAAGTAAGGCAAGTTGTTTGTTTATTTAATAATTTATTTCCCTCAACAAACACAAACAGTTCCACAACTGGACTGGACTAGCTGCTACCACAGCGTGTGGCTACTACCTCCGGGCAAAATTATTTTGGAGGAGATGATGACAGGCGACAGCAAGACATTTTATTCCTATTTTAAAGATTGTTTTTAGGGCTGTTTTGCCTTTATTCTAGTGGAGTTAAAGAGTAACAAAAAAGGAGGGAGAAAATCAGGGGATGGTGCGTAGCAAAGGGCACCGGGTTAGAACTGAACCGGGGCCAATGCCAAGGACTAAGCTTACATGGGGCGCACACTGTACCAGGTGAACTCGAGGTCGCCTAAATGGTATTTTAGTGTGACCGAAAATAAGTTAGCTTGCAAGTGTGGGCATTTTTTCAAAATTTCTGTAGATGTTGTGATAATATTGTTATTGTGAATTCTTCTGACCACAATAATCGTGTAGTGAAAATCAGATTTTTTTGTCAACCCTTGTAGGTCTGCAGGTTACTGTAGGCTAGCTAGCGATAACAGTTTGATCAGACAGTAACGTTACGTTGGCACAAAGTGTTATTTGTGGAAAGATGTTTATTTTTGCAGTACAAATTTTGTTACGACAACTGTTAATGCAATGAGCCCACTCTTGCGCAGACTTGACCGTTATTAAATACAGAGCACTGTATATAGTACCACGGTATAGCACTGAATATAGTACTACTTCACTTAACAGCTCATTAACTCATGTAGAAATGGAATGCTCTGTTTCTTTCAACAACAGCGCTCTCATTTTTATGTAGAGTATGAGATTAGATTCACGAAGGCAAAGTAAAAAGTAGACCACTAGTTCAAAAATATACTTAAATAAAGAGCAGAAGTGCAGTTTTAAAAGGAACATGCAAAGTTAACTACTTTTACTCATGTACGTACCTGTGAATCACCCCTGATTCAATGACCCCTGAGCAAAGAATTTAAAGAATTTCTATTTATTGTTTCACTATAGCGCCCTTTATTTCACCAAATTTGTATACCTGATTGCTGATCCTATGTGTACAGGTTACCCTCAAATTGGCTACTATTGACTCATGCATTCAAAAGTAATGTCAGTTTTAACTATATTCTGCCACTGCAACAAAATCAACTTATTGACAGACAATAGGTGATAAAAAAACAAAAAACAACAACAACAACAACAACAACAACTACAAATGCATGGGTTATGTTAAGCCAAACTGCTTATGTGCTATATGGTTGGAAGAAGTTGAATGAAATGTGAAGAAGAAGAAGCAAGAAATGTTTTAAACAGAAAAATTAGATCTATCAAACTGAATTTATGATTTACATTTTACAGATTCAGTGTATGCCATTAAAGTGAGACTAAGTTTGAAGGCGGCCATGGGCGATGATGCTGTGAGTATTAATCATTATCAGAAGTGTAATTACTATATGAGGGTTACAGTATCTGACCACGTGAAGTTAATTTTGCAACTCTGAAATGAACTTCAGTCTGTTTGATATCTTGGCAAATATTAACTCACTAACATGTATTTCAGTATTCCTGGAACACCAACGAGCTGTACTTGTTCAAGGCCAACATCGCGTACGCTTTGAGGCAGTACTACCGCCAAAAGAACGAGACCCTCTCCTTCACGTCAGTATCATCCTAAGACCATATGAAGATATGTAATGCTTTGATTTCCTCTAATTATTTTCTGTTACCACCTTTGTTTAAGAGCTTTTCTTGCTTTGTACCTGCAGAGCAGAGAATGTCCTCACCTATAAAGAGACTCCCAGGATCTCCTTCTACATTGTGGTCACCAACCCAACGACTCCCTCTGTATATATCCCAAAGGATGACGTGGAGGCTGCCATACGGTGAGCCACCACCTACATTTAACCCAAACGTGTATTTTGATTATACGCAGAAAGTTGTAAACAGTGCAGTATACTTATTTTGTGTTAGCCCAAATGTGTTACAGACGGAGCAGCTGTAATTGTCAAAGTAATTATATTCTGTTTTTTGAGTTCTAGTCACGTTTGTTCTGGGTTTCCGGGGTTAGTGTGATTTTGTCCAGACTAAAATATTTCAACAATTATTAGATGGATTGCCACAAAATTTAGTTCAAAAATTCATCATACCCAGGGGATGAATCACAGTGAAAGGCGATCCTTTGACTTTGGTCCAGTGCAACCTTCAAGTCAAAGTTTTCACTTACCGAGTAAAATATGTCAACATTTACTGGATAAACCCAGTCATGACACGTAGATATTTGCTTGAATTTAAGTTGCAATGTTGGGTGATGCAAATTCAAGGTTAGGACGACATCTAATGCCAATGTCAATATGACGTAGAATACTGACAGATGACGTTGATATTTTGTTGGTTTTAAGTTTAACAAGTAACCAAAATCCAACATCTAATGCCAACATCATCTTAACACAAAATAATATTTAGCTGTAAAGTATGGAGATCGAAACCCAACATCTGCTACATGTTATAATGTAATGAAAGAGGATAGTTATACGCACATCACATAGGTGCAAGGCTGTCAAAAACAGCATACACTTATGCCACACAAGTTTATTAACATCCACACATTGTAAACTAACCTTTTTCGACACCATTAGACCAAATTTTCATTCCAACTAAAAGTTAAAATCCGTCTGTTGCAAGAATACAACATCTCTGATGTCACATTAAATTCTGGTGTCGGCTAGATTGGCTGACTTGAAGGCTCAGCATTGCGACTGGTATGAGCTGCACTAGGCGGTTGAATTTTTTGTCGCTCTGAGCAACTACCATAATATGAAGAGCGAGAAAATCCATATCGGGCAGGCAACAGAGGAGAAAAGGTGGATAGGACAAATTATGGACTTTCACCTGGAAGACCACTGTTTGTGTCCCATGTGAAACCAAAAGTCAACAGAGTTATTTTAAAAACAACTTAGTATGCTAGTGTATGTAGCATACCGTGCCTGTGATATATGTCAGGTAACATTACATTATATTAATAACAAACATACTAATTTTCAGCCAAACCCTGATGTTTTTTCTTAACCTAACCACATACTTCTGACATTTTTTTAACCCATGTTCTCAATTTGTTTTGAAAAGAATCTGTATACATTTTACAAGCGGTAACTTCACATTTCATGTGAAAACTGTAGTTTATTTTGAAAAGACACAATCCCTGTGACAAACATACATTGACATGCTATTCCTGAGCTTTTAAAAGTGATGCTGGAGGGTACCAAAAGTGTCATAGTTTGATGTGTGGGGCTACTGATCAAGCACCTGTATTTGACTAGGTGGAGTGAGAATGTGTTGACGGGATGAATGGAGCATTATGATTCCAGACAATAAATCTTGAGCCACCAAGACAGCTATATTTGGTGGAAATATCTATGTCCTCAGTGTGATTTTTATTGATTTTGTTTAGAGACTAATAGAGCTGTTACCATGACTTTAGCTTTTCTAACACAAGGATTCCAGTTGAACTGCTTCCTGCTTTAACTGATATAATAATCTATGTGTGACGTTTCCCGAAAGACAGATAATAGTTGTGAACAATTATTAACCCATTTCAATACTGATCGCAGGTTATGTCGAGGCCGAATCAATGATGCCTTCAAATTGGATGACAAGACGCTGGAGTTTGAGGGTATCCTAGCAACACTGGCCCCTCCCGTGGAGCAGCCAGTGGAGGTGTGGCTAGTGGTGTTTGGGGCGGTCATGGGAATCGTGGTGCTAGCGGGCGTCTATCTCATCATCTCTGGTATCAGAGATCGCAAAAAGTGAGTTATTTTGTTCTTGAGAATTTCTATCTGTTAAACCAATTATAATTCTATAACTGTGACACTGCTGTGTGTCCTGTAGGAAATCAACAAAGACCGAAGCTGTGGAGAATCCGTACGACACAACAATTGAGGGACAAATTAACAAAGCCTTTGACGAGAGCGAAGATGAACAAACTGGTTTCTGAGTCCACCAAAGAACAGAGGGAAGCTATTATATAACATGAAATAACTGCAAAATGTGTATAGATGTTGAAGTTTAAGTTTGTCAAGTTATTTTAAAGTGAGCACCTTTGTAAAATAAGTATACTTAATTGCACTTAATTGTAGACCCTTTACTGCTATTTTGAGTATACTTTTTTAAAAGTATGATGAACATTTACTTGAAATTACACTAACTAATGTCTTTGGTCAAATATAAATGTACATTATATCAACTGCAAATGACTGATTAAAATATAATCTTCAAAAACTAGTCCTTTAAGTAAATCAGTTATATTTCAAGTTCGACAGTTACAAAAAAAAGTACATTTAAAAGTATATTTAAATACAATTATAACTGTTAATTTTAATGGAATTTCTTTGTACAGATTTGTTGACAATGTCTATTTTGTTCACTGTCCTCAGACAGTTAAATATTTTATGAAAATGTAATTGTTTATTGTAAACAATATTCTATTTTTATTGAACCTGTTTAAATTTGAAATAATTGTTCATTAAATAAAATAACTGTCACGCCACCTTTATTTTGAATGTATTTTTTAATTGAAAGTCACATCCCTATGACACAAAATATCAATAGCTGTAAAAAGAAATTTAAAAAAAAGCAATAAGCTTAAAAGGTCACTTGAAACGACAAAACTGATTACAAAACATTCTCTTAATTATCTGGCTGTATGATACATATCTACGCACTTCTGCAATAGCAGAATTAACTTAGTTGGGTTTCAGGTGGCAACAAAACAAATGAGCTCCTCTTGTGTTTTTCTTTTGTTTAATATCAAGTCACAAATAAAATCCACTCGTGAATTTTAAATGGTGAACTTGACTGAGAACTAAGGACATGTCTGAAGAAAGTGACTCTCTTACGTCTGAATGATAAAGAGGAACGCTTCATCTCCCGCCCCTCCCTCCAGGCCCGCCATTTTCACTGAATGGGCGTTGTCTATTTGGATAAACCAGCCACCGTGCAGCGCTGACTCAAACTTCTGCTGCTGCTGCGACCCCTTCATGAAAAAGACAAAGGAGAGGGTGCTCTCGTCGCTCTTGGAGATCTTCTTCAGCCGCTGCTTCTCACATGTCTACAACAACAAACGTGGACATCCATCAGTGAGAGCACAGGTGGTTCAACAGCTCAGCAGTGAGACGATTACATCGCTTGCAAGTGTCACAATCATAATCATCAACTTGTTAATCTGTATTTTCTGAAACATGCATCCATTAAGCAGCACTTCACGATTACTGTCCTTTAACGGTGGTGAGGATGGACATCGGTCATTTAGTGGTGCACAACTCATTTGGTAGTGTCGCATGAAATTTGTACAGACAGAAATGGTTTCCAGATCATGTGTCCTACTGACTTTTTTGATTACCTGACTTTTCTCTATCATCAGGTCAAAAATTTTCATTTGTCTGGTAGCTACCTTGGTTTATGACCAACTGCCTGCAAAACTAATGCCTGATGACAATTTTCTGTAGGCAAATGCAAAAGTCAGTGTCACCCTGGTTCCATCAACAAAAGCCCATGGGATTATTCCATTTGATTTTGGGTTATTGCAAAAAATAAGATCTGTGGCACACAAACTTTTTTGTCTTTCTTTTCAGCAAGATACTCTTCAAAGACAAACACCACTTATGATTTTCAAAGCCTAAATGCCAATCAAGAGGTTTAAAAAGCTTCTGTAAGACTATAAATGTGCTGCACCAAGATTTCATTGTTGCCACCACAGCGAGGCTGTGAAGCCATGTTCGGCGCAGTGTGGCATGATGATGTTCTGTATACTCATTTAGCCACTTGTTAGAAATCACCTTTTTTTAAAGGACACATAAAAGCATCAGAGTTCACTGGTGGTGTATTTACTGATCTTATCTTGTAAAACAAAACTTGAAAATCTCTTCAGCTTGTGTTTACCACAGACCTTATTTCAGGCCTCTAACCAAAAACTCATTGAAAAAAACTTACTGACTTTAAGACGAGAGAACCAGAAGTGCTAAAACGCTAATTAATATCCGGGTTTTAAGACCCCGGGGGCTCTCAGCATCTATTTATATAAGCGACAATAAGTAGTCTCAGGTCATTTCCAATCATAAACTTTGGATTTTGAGATCCTAATTTGTGAGAACAAATGGACTGCCTTGATAGAGATACACTGGTGTATGAAAGTCAAAAAGTGCAGAACATTAGATGGGATGAGGGCTGTTTTTCAGACATTTTGTGACCTTGCAAAAATGCATACAGAAGGGGAAAATAATCTATTTCCAGTTTGTTGCCTTCCAGTGAATGAAACTCTCATCTGACAGCAACAACTTCCCTCTTTTTTTCCTCTGCTGCTGTCTTTCAACAAAGTCAGTAGGATTCATCCTCCGGGGGACCATAAAATAGTTCACGTGTCAAAAAAGCCAAAAGTGTCACGCTTAAGCAAAAATTCAGGTCAATGCACCTTAAATCTAACTCTGTGTTCATGAACTCACTCACTCAGTGACAGTTATTACCTCCACACGTAGAAACACCCTTTCGCCTTCTTTGCAGCACCTGAGGAAGCAGTTGGACCTGCTGAAGTTCAGGACCACTGGCATTCCTCTGAAAGAGGTTCCAGTTGACTTGTAGTAGTAGATGGTGATCTCCTCTGAACACAAACCAAACCAAAGGAATTTCATATTTGAAAAGTGAAATTAAAAACTCATCTACTATTTCTGCAAATTATTGCGGTGATTAGCAGGTTGCTGGTCTGGATAACAAACCTGGGTTTTCTGAAGCAAAGAGGTTGCTCTGCGAACAGAGACCTCTGAGGTAACGGTGAGAGACGACATGTTCAACTGGAGTATGAAACGACTTCAGCTGTCTGAAACTGTCTCCTCCTCTTGGAACTGAAAGCGACACAGTAAACAGTCAAACAATGGACATGCGGATTTGAAACCACACTCCCCCTTTGCAAAAATAAAATAAAAAATAGGACAAGGGTGATAAATCCCTCATTTATATTTTATCTGTATGTAAATAGCTCTAACCAATAGAAGTAAGTTGTAGTGCATATTAGTGATCTATAACGCTGAGCTCTGATCAGATTTAAAAACATAAAGGATTTCAGGACTTCTGGCTGTTTTCTTGACCTGTTTAAGACATGTATTGCAAAAAGGTCAACTGTTCACGAAATAAAAAAGAGGGTACCTAAATACATTTACTTGATTCCACTTTTACTTAAAGGGACAGATGACCCACAATTCAAAAGTACCCTGGTGTTTTTCACAGTCCGCTAAAACTCTACCCAGACAGAGACCATCGTTATTTAAAATCTGACATTTAATATTAAAAGATAAGAACTTAGGAAGAAGAAAACGGAATCACATTAGCAAACGATGCAGGCAAGGTAAAAGTTATCGAAGACCAGTGGTGAAAAATGTATACACTCTTATTACTCAAAAGGACAGTTCATCCCAAAATCAAAAACAGTCATTTTTCCTCTCACCTGTTGCGCTCTTGCTCAGTCCAAATTGTTTTAGTGTGAGTTGCAGAGTGTTGGAGTTCCCGGCCATTGAGATGTCTGCCCTCTCTCCAATATAATGGTACTAGATATCACTTGGCTTGTGGTGCTCAAAATACAAAAAAATAAATACATTTGAAGAATTCAACACCAATGTCTCTTTTCAGAAATCATGACCAGGTTACTTGAAATAATCTATAGTAATGTATCCACTCATGGATGAGAGGCTCGTGACAGTGGGATATGTAAATCTTAATGTCGTCCTCCTCGGCCAAGCTACAGTATAAAGGTGGTTTTCTCCGCAGTGCAAGGTGAGCTAGCAGTAGATGCACACTTCCTTATGTGCTGTAATTGGGTTGGTGGGCGTAGTTTTGTAAAAAGAAAATAGTTCCCACATGAAACTACTCACAAGATTGGGGGAGTAACCAGGTCACGAGAAAGGAAAGAGACATTGCTGTCGAGTTTTTCAAATGAATTTTTTTTGGGCGCTTTAAGCACAACAAGCTGAGGGTCCATTACACTGGAGAGAAGGTAGACATCTCTACGGTAAATATCTCCAACACTTGGCAACTCACACCAAAACAATCCAGATTGATGAACAGAACTACATAAGAGGAATAATGTGTTTTTGATTTTGGGGTGAATACTTCTTTCATCACTCATCTTTGATATCTGTTACCTCGTCTGCCTTGTTTTTTCTTATGTCTCAGTTTTCTTCTTCTTTGGTTCTTGTGATCTAATATTTTCTTAACGTCAGATATTGACTTATGATCGTCTCTGTCCTGACAGAGTTTGGTGGACTGTGTAAACATTAGTGACAACAATGCAAATAAGTAAAGGACCTTTCTGTAACTGAAAAGTTTAATATGTCTGTTTTTATAAATATATTAGAATATCAAGAGAAGATAGGAGGATAAAACTTACTCACCCAGCACCACCTCGCTGGATTCGGACACCACCACAACGTCATTCAAAGTACATCCTGTCCCATGACATCCCTGACAGGGGCTCCCAGGGTCGCAGCCCCTCCCTCTCACCACAGAGATGCTGGTCTTCTTCATGGAAATGACGAGCAGATTTCCCCTCTCCCCGTTCTCCGTGTTTTCAGATGGGCAAACATCCTCCATTATACCATTCTCCTCTGCTTCTCCCTCCTGCCCGACTCCATTGTCCTGCAGGTCCTCCTCCCTCCTCATCTCCATTCTGAAACTGAGTATTTTGGATTCCTTGGTGAAGGGCTGCAAAGTGTCCTCAGCTGGGAAGGTCTGCTCGGTGTGCTTCATCTTGCTGGCCTTGTGCACAGTCTGAAGACCAGAAGAAGGGGGGCAGAAGTGGGTGTGGGGTCAGACGGTGCATTGAGCTTCTTTGTCTCTTTATTACACGTGTGTGTGTTTATGTTATTGACTGTGTGAGAAATCCACCTTAAAACACCTACATACACAATTACTGTCAAACTTAATACTGAAATGTAGTGAAATTTCATGTTGACCTATTTCCTGGGCGATACAATGTAATTATATGGATTTTTTAAATTATCTGAAGTGGAGCTGTTTGGGCTACTTTATTTCAGTGTACGACCTACAATAGATGTCAGTCGGCACTCTTCCAGTTTGGAGAAGCAGCAAGAGTGCCGACACGGATGCTTTTGTCTTGTGGTGTTAGTGTTATTATATTTGTCTGTTTATTTATCTGACGATTGCTGTACGGCACACAATGGATCTCTGAAAGGATAAATAAATATCTATCTACAGATGCTAAGCTATGCACGGCTGTGGATAGGGCGAAAAAATAGTTTAGCCATGTAAAAGGAGTCCCATCAAAAAAAAAAGAGTTCAAGTATACCCTCTTTTGAGAGTATTTTCACCACTTCACATTTCTGTCAGGAAGCCCTTCTCTTATGGGGAAGCCATTTACAGCTCTAGTTCCCCATCTCTGCTTTCGTCAAAGCCACCACACTCCAGGTTGAAAAACTGGAATTTTAGGTATTTTGGGTGAATCAGAACTAACTATCTTAAATACTGAAGTCTCACAATAGCACAAACAAACTAACTGACTGAGGCAGCAGTAAACCAGCAGCTCCTGTGTTCAGCAATTTTAAATCACTGTTTTTCTCAATGGACTCTGGTTTTGAAGAGAAAAATATAAAAGCATCAGCTCTCTTGTAGGAAATCACTATTTTCCAGCAAGATAAAGTGCTGAAAATGTTCTATAGCATACACTTAAGGTGGGTTTTTTTTGTTTTTTTTCATTGCTGACCCCTCCACATAAGTTGACTGCTTAGCCTCCGAGTCGGTACTCCTGCCTGCTTCTTCAAACTGGGGGCGTCCTGACTGACATCTACTGTATGTAGTACGCTAACTATGGATAAGAACCTCATACAGCCCAACTCCGAACTATCACTTTAATATAAAGACAGTGTTATCAATCCAATTTTTAGTCAAATTTAAACATCAACATTTAATGTCATGTCACAAAGTGACCAAAGTTTGCCCAAAGTTTTAAAAACAAGATTAAAAACAAAACACGCACAATTACTATTTAAGACTCAACATAAAATATATTGTTCATACATATATAGTCGTTTTTATTTATTTCTCTCCCAATAGAAGAAACTCTCGTGCAGCATTACGTCCTGAAAAAGAAACTCTAGCTTTAAGGTGTTAAGTGTTCCACAACCTGTGAACTCACCAGCATTGGATTATCTTTAGCCAAAAATCGTGCAAACTCCTCAGGTGTGACATTCTGCAGGTCCATGCCGTTTACCTGCATCAGTTTGTCTCCTCTCCTGAGGGAATCAAAACAGAGTAAGGCATAAGCTTTTTACAGGATTGTACTTGGTTACATTCCACAAATGTTTGAGTTTATTCTTGAAATAATATGACACAATGAATGGAGTTTGGTGAGAAAATGGACACCTTTTATACAAGCAGTGAAAAAAATGTTTTTGTTACATTAGTAAAACAAATTGTCTGTTAAACAGTGTGTCTGATTCTTACCTGACAAACATCTTTTCTCCGCTCACTTTATTATACTTGAGCACATTTTGCACTTCATACTGGTGCCTCCCTTCATGGATCTGGTGGCTGATCAGCACTCCTCCCTTAACCCGAGAATCCTGATGTTTAGGAATGAATGACGAAATTTAAAACCAGTCAATAATTACACAACTATATTATGAAAAAATATTTCATCTCAGTGTATATAGTGGTGTTCAATAAAAAGATAAAAGGTTAAGAGATTGTGTCACTCACCTTTAGGTCCATGGTGCTGACAGTTTCCACTGATGATTATGTCAAAGAGTGACTCCAGTGCCAGCGACGCTCTTTTAAAGTGTGTTTGTGCTTCTGCTTTGCCCGAACAGAAAGGGAAGTGCAACCGAGAGGCCACTGAGTTGGTCATGAATGTGGAACTGATGTCAGAAAAGGAAGTTAATGAAGATTAGTAAATCCTCAATTAAACATGGGACACAGTGTATGATTTTTGTGAGAAAAGAGAACTTGGGAGGAGAAAGAGGAGAGTTACTGTTGATGTAGATACTAGTTTTTTTCTACACGAGAACAATCAGCAAAGGTCTTATTTTACTCTCAAATACGCCATCCTGAACTGTGCTACATAAAACAGTAAGCATGTCATATAAAACAGCTTTTATGCTTTTACTGGATGTTCATTTCCCTTATTATAATGAATAGCCTACCAATAACTTGACACCTGCTGTAGTTACTGTCAAAAATTAACATAAAGACACAAAATGCTGAAGAGCGAGAGGAGGAAATGAAAACGATGACACGGGAACTACTGGAAGAATATGAGTTCCTCTGTGATAATATATAACTCTGCAGTTGATAGTAAACAACAGAAATTTTTCACAATGTGCGGTAAGTATTCAACCAGAAACAGAACTGATAATTTACTGTTAACCACAAACTGTAATGGTCAGTTTGGCTTCACATTATGTCAGTGTGGTATTTTATTAACCCTTTAAAATCTGAGCATTTGGCCTGGTATTGGTGGAAAGAAGGCAATGTGCAACTTAACAGAAAATTATTCAAAATGAGTAAGAAATTAATCATACGAAATGACTTGAAAATTGAAAAAAAAAAAAAAAGCCAAACGATTAAAAAATAATTTTTAAAAACAATATAGAATTTTAGTCATTATAAAGTGATTTTATGGAGATTTTCCGTTTAAAAAAAAACCTCATAATTTTCTGTCTCTCTCTATATCCCATCTAACTAATTTTAAACAAATTTTCAGGTCACTTTCTTGCCACATTTTCATATTTCCTCCAGTTTGCTGAAATCACTTGCCAAGTTAATAATTGCTTTTTTTCCTCATGTTTTGGAAAGAAATCAAACTAATTTGCTCACTGATGCCCATACAGGTTTCAGATGGTAAGGTAACGTAAATATAGCGAAGTGGAAAAGTTGCAAACCAGTTTGATCACTTAAATGATGAAAATAATCCACGGGCCTCTGTTTTTCCTTTAATACCTTTTCCTTGATATATGTAGGTGTATTACAAATCTTACGTCTCCCAAGATGGACACAGAAATCAATTTCTTTTACTAATTTTTATTCAAACTCTTTTCCTTGCTGGCCTTTGAAAAAAAAAATTTCAATGTCAATGAGACTTTTACCTGGTTAAGAAAAAAGAAAAGATGTTTCAGAGGTCTGTGTGCATGACTCCACAGACATCTGCTAGTGAAACTTCTTAACTGTTTGTATACTGAGGCAAGTTGTGTTACTAAATTTATACAAGCACACACACACAAACAGACACACACACTCAAGCTATTTCCAGCTTTCCCAGTTGAGCCAGTGAAGTCCAGCTAAATCTGTTGACGCTGAGGTGGATTGAGTTACATGAGAAGCACACGCCACTGTCGCAAAATTTCAAGTCTACCACCGTCCACTGAAGCACGTTTCCACCGTCTCTGGAGCTGGTACAAGTTGATAATTAACCAGGTACGGTCATGCACTGAACATACACTCTATATTCATGAGATTCAGCATGATGTGCGTTTGATTACTAAGAAAAGTTTCATCACTGTAGCAGCTGAAGTTGTTGAATAAAGTTAATTTCTGCAGTAGTCACTTGTTTAATTCTCGTGTGAACTTTAAATGACGCACAGTTCAAAGTCTAGCAGGCCCATTGATGCACAATTATAGCTGATCAGATGACGGTTGATGCTGAATCAATAGTTTTGAGTTCTAGGAACTCAAATAGTACAAAAACATTTAGCCATGTGTATATTTTATAGAAGCTAGAATGGCTTTTATCATCTGAGGCACATGAGGCTAAAAGCTGTCTTCTAATGCTCTTTGCTCAGCGTGAATAAGAAAACAATAATTGGTTTTTACTTCTTCTCACTCTTTTTTAAATATGTAAACCAACTCATCATGTGTTTGACCATTCGTTATGCTTCATGCTTTCATTGTCTCTAAATATTACTTTTTTGTGCATCTGCTTGTTTTTTATAATCTTCTCTCCATTTTCTTTTACATGGTCAAATTAATTTAATTAAATCAAATCAAATTAAATATGTAAAACAGAAATATCTGACTAAGTTATGCATTTTATTTATTATTGTGGTGTTCCCTTTGGTAATTCTGTAAATATCTAATGTGTTTGCATCTGAGATTAAAACTGATGTAAACGGCAGTTAAGCGAGGGCAACAGAGAATTCACATTCTTCATAAACTAGAGTCCTTTTCAGTCAGTCCGGTCATCCTCTGCTGTTTTTTAAGTCTTTCATTGAGAGCGTCCTGTGTTTTTCATTTATCTGCTTGTTTCACAGCCTCACATTGAAAGACTAAAACAGCCTAAACAGCATTGTAAAATTCTGCTCTAAGATTACAGTAGTGACACAAAGGGACTTGACCACTTTATGCAATCAACAAATCCTTCATCTGGACGTATTCTTCGTAGGTGAATTTTCACTGTTGCCAACAGGGCGTCGTTACATTTACCTGCTTGTAAGGCTAACAGCGATTCAAAATCTTTTTTTTTCCTCTGCAATTTGTCTTTTAAATTGTTTCTATTTATTTTATTGATGATCAAACTTAACTTTATTTCACTGAAGTCTTTGGCATATTTTTATATTACTAATCTATTCATGTGTCCACATGATACTGTATGTGAACACAGCCAGCTATTCAAACAAATTCCTCCAGGCCAGATTAATTAAGCTCTCAGAATCTGAAATGAGAACTAAATGCATGTAAACTGATCTACAAAAGTAAATCGCCACTGAGTGAAAGTGGCGTTACAATTTAAGGAACCTTTTCTGGTTACAAAACAGGCTTTGAAAGTAGCCTTTTTTCTAACTAAATGTGGTGCAATACTATCCTTTATCTATTGTTGCTGTGCGTGTGTGTGTGTGTGTGCGTGTGTGTGTGTGTGTGTGTTTCAGATGGTGATACTCGATGTGTTAATAATCGGGGGTGGCCCTCATGCCTTGACCCTTGCTAGCTTGCTGTCCAACGCTGACCCTGATCCAACCGCTGACCCCAGACATAACTCACGCCTCCCCTCTTCCTCCTCGGATGCTCCGAGGCTTCAGCCAAACCCAGAAACACCCAAAAACAACAAACGCTGCAGTGGCAAGAAGAAGAGGAAAGCGACAGCTGGTACTGTGTGCTTGACTTTACTCACTAAATCTTGAGTATAAGTTATTATCATATGTCACGTCCTACATGTAAAACATTAATTAGATCCGCTTGCTTAGTTTTTTTTCAGAGAATTTGCTGCTCTTTTCTGTCATATCACAGTAAACTAAATATTTTGAGGTTTTGGATTGTTGTTTGGACAAAACTTGTAATTTGTAAGGATGTTAACTTAGGCTCTGGGTGATTTTGATAAATATTTATTTCCTTGTGACATTTTTTTAATTAGTCAACTTTTTAACAAAAAATAAATTTAAAAAAATGTTTGCAGCCCTAATTGCAAATAATTCTTGAACAAATAGTCATTCATAGTCTTGACTAAGTAAGTTATAATTTAATTAATAATTTAGTCACAAAAGTATGACTTTATACATCGTTCTCATTAGCTGGACTTTGTTTATAACAGTTTTAAGTCAGTAAGGAGCTGTGAGGACCAAAGTGATGGTAAAATGCTATACTTATCACCGTCACTTTTTACTCAGACGCCCAGTCATAGTGGAGGGACCGGAAAAGTACCACAAAGACCAACCGTCATACAGTATCTTACATGTACAAAAGGTGAAAAACCACAATGGAGGCAAAATATTCTGATAAAGGTATACTACATACATTAATTTGTTTCCTGTCATGAACCCATAGACTTTGAAGCGCTCCCAGCCAGACGTTTCCTGAGAAGCTCCTGCTGTTTCCAAAAAACACTTTGGTAGACTCAGAGCTTAAGTCAATTATCTTAATGTATCTTGTCTCATATCTTGATGTTTGTCTCTTTTGTTTAGTTTCTCATCATTCTGACTTAAAATGCACTCAGATCATCATTTTGACTTATTAAGTCACAATATAAAGTATAAACTAGTCATTATGAAGTGACTTAATCTTGAATTGAGTCATCATTTTAACTTCATATCAAATGCCTCTGGTGTATTTGGCCTAGATGTTGTCTGGCTGACCGGCCTTATAATTGATTTTCGCACCAGGAATGACTTTAGCATTATCTTGATAATTGCCATTTAGTTTCACTTCTTTCATTCAATAAATCTGAACAGAGGTCTGGAACCAGGAACTAAGCTACCCTACAAATAAAATACCAAATAAACAAATGCTCCTTTGTCACTGTTACTACTTCTGCATTTTGATGAGCATGTGATGTCTTACAAACAGACTTTTTCTTCCTTTTTTGCCTCTTTTGTGGCGTCACAGTTCATTTCTTATGTGGTTCTGGTTCAGTCACTGCAGGCCTGACGCTGGAGGAGCGACTAGCAAAGTCAGCGATATCAGAGAGGGTCGAATGCCCCCCAATGAGTCTTCGAGTGGTAGATTCCTACGGAGAGTGGACGGCTCTGTGGGAGAGCCAGTTCACAGCTCTGAACATCCCCCATCTACGCTCACACACACTGGTGCACACAGACCCTCTCAATAAGGTATAAACATACATTAATAAAGTGTGGACTACATCTTATTCTGAAGGAGAGGCGAGCAAAGTGCTTTTATATTTTTGTGAATAAGCATGTGTGTATATGTTTTCTTTGTCAGAAAGCGCTACAGGAGTTTGTTTTAAAGTCTGATCGTTCAGCGGAGCTTCACAGTCTTCCAGATCAGGTTTTTATTCTGGACGATAACGCTTATTTCAACGACATGAGGCTTGGAAGGAAGGAGAGGAAACGTCTCAATATCAACTCAACGCTCAAGAAGAGTTTATCCTTCAGTCTGCCAGGAACCAAACTAAGTGTGGATTTCTTTAAAGATCAGGTTGGACATGTGGCATTTGTGTGTGTGTGTGTGTGTGTGTGTGTGTGTGTGCGTGCGTGCGTGCGTGCGTGTGTGATTGTGTAGATGTGTATTACTCATGTTGTCGGGATGTAAATCTGTTAACACTGTTATTTTGTAGGGACTCACCTTCCTGTTAGGGACAAAATGCAAGCCGGCAACATAAATCATTTAAATTTTAGGGTGAAGATTTGAGTCAAACTTAGGTTTGGGTTTAGGTTAAGGTTAGAGATAAGTTTGATGTTAGTCGATGTAATGTCCTCTGAAGTGGAAAAAAAAAATAGCAAAGCTGAATCTAAATAACTTTTGTTGTGGCTTTAATTTTGCTTAATGCTTGTTTGGAGTTATATCTTCATTAACTCACAGCATTGCGTTAATTCCAAAATGACATGACGATGAAACTTTTAAAAAGGAAAAAACTTCATATTTGTGACTTATTTGTAAAGATGAGTATTAGGGCTGGGTAATGGCACTCAAGACCTGCAAGGTATCAACCGAAATAACCCACTACCACTTAGTATAAATCTCTCCAGTACAACAATACTTGCCTTCGATCCTTTCTGCACCGGGGTGTTGAACTCGGACCGTCCTGACTCCCTGTTGGATTAACAAACTGTTGCTGCTGTCTTAAGAGCAGCTCTGGCCCTGTCGTCAGCAAAAAAGTCTGCCCTGTTAGCACAACCTACGCAGCAGCAACAGCTACCATCCGCCACCGTGCCATGGAAAAGTCCGAACCAACTCACAGCAGCACGGGGCTTTCATATTAGAGAAATCCAAGTACCCCACACACCAAAATCAAACTTTTTGGACAACAACTAATGTGTCAAATAATCATTAACTAATGGTGTTCATGTTAATTAAGGTGTTAATTCATAAATTATTTAATAGTATATAAACAGTCTATTAACAGAAACAACAATAACAAATTCAGGTTAATTAACATTGGATGGAGTTATAACCACTGACTAACAGTTAACTAATGTGTCAAGTGACCACTTGTTAATAGTCGTCATTTAAATTTACAAGGTAACTCATACATTACCCAACAGTTTATTAAAAGTCAACTGATGTGCAAAGTAGTCATTTATTAGCATTGTGAATGTTAATTGAGGTTTAATTCTATATACTAGTTAATACTTTATTTAAATGAACAACATTATTAAGGATACATTGATAAATATTAAATGATGTAGTAATAACTATTAACTAATCATTAACTGATGTGTCAAGTATTCATTTACTGGGGGTATTCATGGTAATTCATGTGTTATTTCATACAGTAGTTAATTGTTTATTGACATTAACAATAATAAAGACGCATTTAATGGTATCAAATGTTGAAGAAAAAAACCTGTTATTACCTAACCAGTAATAGATTTTAAAATGTATGAATTAACACCTTAATTAACATGAACACATTGGTTAATGATTACTTGATACGCTAGTTAAGTGTTCGTTACATTTACTGATGCTAATTAATGTACACTTATTGTAAAGCGTTACCAATGTGATTAAATGTTTTTTTTTATCATTCTGATAGGTGGAGTAGGCCATTCTGTCAAATAAAATATCTACTAGAATAGCCCACAACCTGCATAAATGTAGTTAAATGGGGAGTAGGTCATTCTGATAGGTGGACTAGGTTATTTTGTCAGGAACCTAAACCTGAGCATGTTTCTTAAGTTGTTGAATCTGACCCCGCAGGTGGAGAGATACAACTTGGACAAAGTGCTGCTGAAGGGAACAGTGGAGCGCATCACTCCTGTGATTGAGGACGAGGAACAGATGAAAGAGGAGACTGACTGGATAAAAGAGGGTGAGGCCATGAGAGAGGCTGACAAAAAGAGAGTAAAATATTTTCAAGTCAAACTTCAAGAAGGCCTCATCCTAAAAGCCCGCCAGGTTGTTATGGCGACAGGTCCAACCCGTGCCCAGATGGCAAACATCCCGTCATGGGTGAAAAGCATTGGAGAGAGCTACCCAGAGGAGCGCTTGCAACACACAGTGCATCTCATGCACCACCTGCAAAGTGCTCGGCAAAAACTTAAAGACGCAGATTGTCAAAGACAGAAAGAGACTCAAGGTAAGTTTGATTTCTTCTGAAGATTTTTCAACATCACAAGAAGCTTTGGAGGAAAACAGTGCTGTAGCAAGTATTTGTAGTAATTTGTATAAAAATTAAATGTTTAATGTTTTCTTTTACCAGAATATTTAGTGTCACTTTGCTTTCACTTGAGGTCTTCATGCTTCTGCAGACTTCAGTGGCTATTTTAACCCCCTCCTCACTGCAACACGTGTGGAGTGGTAGAATACCACCAATGTAGCTGTTTGTTTTCATTCAGCCACAGTGGTTTCTTGCAAACGCCATTAAAGGCCATTTGAAGAGGAGGAGGAAGCGGATTTTTTTGAGACATTTTGTCTCGTAATACTGTCTGGATGTAGGAACAGTTTCAGCAAATATGACAAAAAGTTATTTTATAAAAGTGAACAACTTCAGCTTTAAGCAAAAGATCTAAACACTTCTTCCACCGCTGCCTTTCTGTGTCTAGAACTGTGTGTAGTGTGTGAGGCAGGGCAGAGAGTTTTGGTAGTTGGTGGAGGTCTGACCAGCGCTCATGTCGTCTCAATTGCCCTGCAGCAAGGCGCCAGCCATGTGACATGGGTCATGAGGAAGCACCTTCAGGTCTAGTGACAGTGTGAAACTGCATGAAGACCAACCATAACTGTAGATATATATTCCTGTCTGCCTCAAACACCTGATTGTTTCTCCTGCAGTTAAAGCAGTTTGATGTGGGCGACGTGGAGAGCTTGGTGGGCCGTTACTCCCATGTGGAGCACGGCATCAAGATGGATGGCCAAGCCTACTTGCGGCAGTTCTATAATGAACGGAGTCTTCACAAACGGCTGGCTATGATTCGCCAGGCAAGGAAAGGAGGGGCTGTCACCCCAGAGGCCTACAGCCACCTACAGCCATCCATCCTGAGTGGACAGGTGGATGTGAAGACGTACTGTCAGGTATTCGTGCATCTAGGCTCAAGAAAAGACCCCTAAAAGTGCTTTCGTTTTTGAGATACCAGAGGTAGAGCAACGCTCAAAAATGGTTTTTATATTCTTTTAGGTGTGTGACATATGAAATTGATTCTTGTATTAAAAAAATAATCAGCATTGGCAGAACTGACAGAAAAACAGATAGAACGCTTTAAACAAGCCACTGCTGTTGGCTGTATTGTATGCAATTTCCACTAAAAATCACAATATAAAACGTGTGTTTTCTAACATTACCAACTTAAGAAGATAAAAAGTACTCATCCATCTTTTAAGGACTTACGTCTCCAGTCTGATCTTGAGTGCACAGCTGGAATATAAGTTCACGTTTGTTTTGAAAAAAATCACAGAGATGGAGAACTCCAGTGCTACGCGATGGGATACAATATTAAATATTAATTTGGAGTGACATCGCAGTCTAAATTTTATGTCTTAATCTTTTTTTTTAACTTCATTTACCCTGTTGTTTATTTTTATTCTGTTTTATATATTTTGTTTTATAGACTTTTAATGATCATTTTGTTTGTTTGTTTTCTTTTTAAAAACGGAACTATTTTGTTGTTGTAGTTTTCTAGTCTTGCAGAATGTATTTCTATGAAAGGTTACATATAAATAAAGTTGAGTTTCATGCAGGTGAGTGAAGCCAGCTGGTGCTACAGGAGCCAGGCCTGGCGTCTCTCCCTCAGCACTGGGGACCACTGGACCGGAGACATGATCTGGCTTGCCACCGGCTGCAAACTCGACGTCACACAGGACCCGTTGCTTTCTGAGGTGATGAAAGAATTCCCCATTCAGGTGAGCTGAACATCCAAATATTTTCTATAGGCTACATTTGTATGTATAAAATAGAGGCATATCCACAGTTAGTGATTCTGAATATTTCTGCTACCAGAAGGTTGAAATGTTCTTTCATGTGTTGAGATAATTCTCATTTTTAACTTTTAAAATTAAGTTAATAAAAAATTAAGTTAAAAACCTATTGCATTGTCACAAAGCTGAAAACATGGCTGTTTTTCTGACACTATGAAAACGTCTTAGATACATGGTCTCATAGGACAGGGGGTCCAACTGAGAAGTTTTGGTTGGTTTCAAAAAAGTTTTAAAAATTCTTATGGGGTAAAGATGCAGATATAATAGCAGTGTATTTAGATTAAATTTTTGCAATGTAACCTGATCAAGCAGTACTAACAGATTCATAAATGTGTCCCTCCATGAAGGTGTTAGACGGCTGGCCGTGCATATCAGAGAGCTTACAGTGGGCAGAACACTGCCCGCTCTACCTGATGGGGCAGTACACTGCTTTACGGGTACGTCTTCCTCTTTTTTCTAGTGTTTTCATATTTAACAAGATCCAAACAACAAAATGTTATTTCCTCCACACACAGGTTGGACCTCATGCAGTAAACCTGGCCGGCGGACAGGCTGCCAGCGCACGCATCGCCAAAGACATTATGCGCCGTCAACAAAAGGACAACACAGAGGCTTCTGAACTGAGTGCGGAGAAATCTAAAACTGAAGAATATATTCAACAGATGCAAGGCCTGTTGTGGCTCTAACTTTGCAATTTAGGCTGAAAGAACTTTATGTCTGAGCAGTTTTCTGTTATTGGTTATCCTGGTCAAACAGGACTTACAGTATATTGGCCCTTTGTGGCCTTGATTAAATGGATTGCTCATAAATATTGTAAATCTAAATTCTTTGTGAACTAAAACAATAAATTTATATCAAATAAACAAATATTTATCTTTAATATATTCATCTCTTAAGGCCCAATCAGTAATCTTTAAACATGTAAGCGATAATGCCCAAGGGGCTGAGGAGGAAAGTTGAAAAGCTGCCTCTGCAGATGCCATTTATCCTGTAAACATGCACGTTACGTACTGGTGGTTAATATTTCTTTTCCACAAAATAAGACTTTCTGTCACAGGAGCAGAAGCACTTTATCCCTGAGACAAGAGGCAGAAAGTCAATTCACTTGTATTGACAAAACAGTATTATTACGCAAAAAGTTTCAAAACTGGTTTATTATTTAACACTGTGTAATACAGATTATGCTTGCATTTCTCTTTAATGTTTTTTTTTTAAGTACCAGCTTAAATCCTAGTTTATGTAGTGTTTCTGTCTTAATTTAGGCGCTATCCAACCTATATGTCAGAGATATATCAGATATATGTCAGATCAAAAGCTTTTTTTATAAATGGATTCATGCAGACGCAGGCAGCATCCAGGACAGAGATGGTGTAAAAACATTTTAAAGAAATGTGTGAAGTGAAGTCAGGGAAAGTTCTGAAAAACCAACAGCAGCAAAGCTAAGGTCAGCTGATCTGCTCAGCTGACACGCTGGCTACTGATCACTGGCAACAGATGTGACTTAGCAGAGAAAGAAAGAAAGAAAGAAAGAAAGAATATTTTGAAACTGGGGAAACCCCCCTGACTGCATAACCTTTCTGGTTATTTCGTCATATCATGTTACTTTGCAATATTTGATCTGGGAATTTTCTTCTAATGTGTTTCTCCTCCTCAGTTCAATTAGGGTCATTTTTGTGTGATTTTCTTTAGAAAACAGACTACTTTTCTATATACTAACAAGAAAAACACCAATCTGACTATTGCGACTATGGAAGTACCCCATACAACCCCACTTCAACAGATCTGAGCTAACCCTCTAACATCTCAAAACCATACTGTATTAAAGTAGCAAAACTGCTGAAACCAAAGAACTAAACAGATCCGACAGACAGAAGGAAAGACTGGACCAAAAGACGTTTTTCTGATGGTTGAAGTTCCTAAAATGTTCACTAGATGGCAACAGCAAGACAGTGTCCGGAGAGCTACAACACCACTTTGCCCTCCACAAATGTGGATTTCTATTTTAAAAAAAATAATACAGAAGTACAGATATATCAGAGATATGATTCCTACTGGTACCATTAAGTTTGCATAAGCTCAAGTTGAGCAAAGGAAACCTTCCAGTTAAAAAAATGAACAACTTAAAAATTACCCTATTTTGAAAGAGAGGAACTGCCCCGGCTTTTGATGAGTTTTCGTCAAACCATCCTTCATTGTTGTTTTCTTACTATGTATATTAAATCAAGTACTGTGCTTAAATACAGTGTTGAGATAGCACACTCGTACTTTACTTGAGTATTTCCATTTTCTGTCAGTTTCTACTCAACTACATTTCAGAGGAAAATATATTACCTTTTATTCCACTGCATTTATTAGTAGTAAAGTAGTAAAGCAATGAACAAAAATCTGCAGAAACTGCAGAAAAAAAGTGATCCAGTACAAAGCCGAGGACGATGTCCAGCGTGACAAGGTGTCTGATAAGAACGGACTGAAGTCGTATGCTTTCAACATCAAGTCAGCTGTGGAGGATGAACAGCTTGCTGGCAAGATCAGTGAGGACGACAAGCAATACCTATAATCCAATCACACAATATACTTTGCACATTATTTTGAAAAGCCTTTCTACATAATCAGAACTTTTCGGGTTTTTTTGTTTTACTCTTGGTAGCTTACAGTAAATATATTTTGATGCCAATACTTATGAACTATTACTGTAATTTTTAATACATGACTTTTTCTTTGAACAGAGTATGTCTAAGTATAATATGTGAATATGTGAGTACCTCTTCAAACAGTGAGGTGAAATACACCTGAAATTTGATCAGCGCAAGCCTCTTGTACATACATACATTTAAAGTTAAGATCTAATTTACACGTTTTTTCTCTTCTCACATGATGATGGTCCTCTTCTGAAATCTTTGGAGTTTATTTTTATTGTCACACTTAAATAAAGTAGACATTGCCTCTGTGTTTAATTATATATTTAAAACCTTCTCAGTGCCACACATTTGTATCGTCATACACCGTAACCCTGTGACATATCAGGAGGGTATAAATTTATTAAATATTACACACCGCCCAAACCTACCAGACACATGTAACTTGTTTGTATCAAGAATGATCAACTGATCTCTCCCACAAACTCCACTCTGCTGAAGGGTAATGTGGCAGGTTATAGCTTTGGAGAAAAACTTAAAAATCCCAGATATTGTCCTTAGATTGCCAGACATTTCAACAAGTATATTTGAGTTGGCAAACGTAGCTTAAATCTCCCAGCGCGGGCGGACAGGACTAAGCTGCACTCCCAGCATGCCTTTCAGCAGGTGTGTTTGCTCACACTCGCATGACTTTTGAAATCGCACAGCTGTGGAGACAGATCACAGGCCACTCACCGCAGGGGCCCGAGCTTTCCTCCCTTACACAGATGTTCACCTTTGAACCTATGACCCATCACTCAGCACTTCTCTTCCTGTCCAGTCTGACCACTGGGGCGGAGAAACGAGCGTACATGTGCTTTTAGTGTCCGCACAGCAATCGTTTATAAGCTCATGCCTGAGTTAATGAAACCTGGAACATCAGGTTTCAATTAATCCAAAAAGCTTCATAGCTATATAATAAAGCTGTTGAAATTATGATTAAAAAGGATAAAATAAAGAAATCCCCAGCTTTGCCTTTCAGCTCCTTCTTCAACACGATGGTTCGGCGAAATGTCTGCATCACTGCTGACAGCGCACCACACTACCTATCCATCTCATCTTCCACTTTATCATCACTCCCCAGGGTGTTGCTCCCCAAAATACTTAATCTCTTCCACTTGCGGCACTGACTTATGCCCAGAAGGAGCAATCTACCATTTTTCAGCAAAGACCCACAACCTCAGACTTGGATATACTGACTCACATACCGACCACTTCACAGTCGGTTGCAAATCACCCCAATGTGAGCTGGAGGTCTCAGTCTAATGAAGCCAACAGAACCACATCATCTGCAAAGAGCAGAGATGCAATTCTGAAAAAGAAAGGGACAATAGAAACACACTCCAGGAAAGAAAGGTTTTGTTATCAGTGTAGATAGTCTAAGAGATAGATGAGTTTGATTTTTTAGTTGAGGTGTAATGTATTTGCATAAATTATTCACATCTGGTGTAAAAAAGTCCTTTAGATGAAAAGATTAATAATACTCCAAAGCTCTGATTGGGTCTCCCCAAAAACATCAGGCTGACCCTGTATGACTCCGCTCAATATTTTTCTCAATATAAAAACTTTTTATAAAAAAGCTATCTCAGATAGGATCTCAGATCCCCAAACTGGCAGTGACTTCAGCCCCGTTATCAATAATATTAAATTTTCTGTAGTTTCATGTTAAAGAGCTGATTCTTAAGAAAGCCTGGCAACAAAAGATTGAACTTGATGGCAAATGCCCTTATTTTGACAACCACAATGCATCTAACATTATGCAAAGACGTAAGGCATAGAAGCCAAACAAAGCAGTATTAAAGGAGATGGGGATCCAGTACCTGATGCCCTATACGAAGATGCGGGTATATTGGGACTCCGGCCTGCGGATCCACGAGAGCGCGGACGAGGCAGCCCTGGATCTGAATAGATGCAGAATCAAGGTAACAGTAACAACGAGGACGAGCATCGTGACCGCAGCAGAGAAACGACTGAATGAGCTACTGCCATGTAAACGCATCAGCGCGACAGACACCGCAGCCCAGCGTGCGAGGGAGAGGCTTACGGAGGTCAGACGGAGCTCACAGTGCTGAAGACTGAGAAGAAAGTGTGGCCCAGACAATAAACACATTTTAATTGAGTAAGTACCTGGGTATTGAGGCCGTTCTGGAATAAGTCATCACATGAGACCAAGTTATTATTTCAATTATCAGATCTGCTTCTGTTAGCCAAGCTCAAATATTATTTCATAACCTCAATTTAGTTTTATGGCTTTCTGATTATTAGTTACGTGACACAAATTGAAGAATATGTCTCTGAACAGGTTCAATGATGAAGAAGACAGTTGTGTTTGTCTTGTATCATCTTTTTGTTGATACTACCATTACTCTGACTTTGATTTTATTGTATTGTGGCTACTTAAACACATGCCAACTCTGGGCCACACACTCTGAAAGACTTATGACCTGACTGAATAAGTTTAGTTAAACTGACAGAGGGAGTAGTCTGTATGTACTGAATGTTGGACTTCTAGTATATGTGGAATACCAATTTGCAGGTATTTTCAAAACTACTATGGGGGGCCCTCGTGACATCGAGGCTTTCTACCCTCCTCCCACCAACAATCTAAGGGATGGGAAAATACATCCTCTTCTTTTCAAGTCACTAAGTTCTGTGTTCGACTGACGTTCCATAGTTCATGCATTTTTTTATGTTTGGGGTTTGGATTGCAAAATGGCACCACAAATAGAGATGATGGAGAAAAGATTAGTTGTTGAATGTGAACGGGCTGAATAACCCTGTTAAGCAAAGAAAAATAATGTCTAAATTAAGGAAGGATAAAGCACAGATTATATGTGGGATGCTCTTAAAGCAGTTATGAGAGGGAAACTTATTACCAAATCTGCATCTATGCAAAAAGCTAAAGATGAAGCTTATAAGAGGGCTTTTTGAGATTGAACAACAGCATAAGAGTACACAAAACCCCTCATTACTACCAAAAATTAAAGAAATTAGGGACAGTATAGATAAATTATTAACCACAGAGATAGAAAAGAAAACACAATTTTTGAAACAATCCTACTGTGGGGTGGGGCCTAGAGCAACCAGATTATTATCAAGAAATTTTCAAAAACAACAGACTGAAATGACAATCCATAACATGAGAGACACCGTCACAGATCAGATGACCCGAAGAGACTGAAACTATTTTCAGGAATTACTATAGAAATTTGTCTAGGCAAGAACCATCTGCTGATATTGAGCAAATAAGGGCTTTTCTAGAGACACTGGATTTACCAGCAATTGGGAAAGACCAGAATGACCTACTGACCTCAACCATAACAAGAGCAGAGACAGAGAAAGCAATAAGTAGATTAAAAACAAATAAGTCAGCAGGTAGCGATGGTCTACCTTCTGAGTGGTACAAAAAAATTTAGTGAACCACTTATTCCACTACTTGAGCCCTCATTTAATTACACACATGAACACGGTGAACTCCCACCGTCATGGAAGGAAGCTGTAATATCAATGATTTAAGGGAAAGAACAGTGAGACCTGCTCCGGCTTCAGACCCATATCAGTACTAAACATAGACTACAAGCTGTACACCTCAATTATCGCAAAAAGATATGAACTCTTTATGAATGACATCATAGATGAAGACCAGACAAGCTTTATCAAGGGACGCCAAATCCAAAATAACATAAGGAGAACACTACAATTAAGTGAAAATGTTAAACACAAACATATCACTGCAGCCTTAATAAGCTGTGATGCTGAAAAGGCTTTGGACAGTGTAAATTTGGCATTTCTGTATCAGGTACTACAGTGCTACTTGGGTTAAACAACAAGGCCATTCAATGTATTAAAACACTTTACCAGAAAGCAACTGCCAGGATAAAAATAAATGGCAGTCTGACTGATAGTATAATATTAGAGATATCTACCAGACAGGGATGTTGCCTTTCGCTGACCTTATTCACAATATTTATAGAGCCCCTGGTGCAAGCCATCAGGCAGAATAAAGAACTCAAGGGAATAAAGGTTTGAGATGAAGAGCAGATCATCTGGCTTTTTGCCGATGACGTAATCTGCTACTTAGAGAACCTTGACACATGTCTTCTGGTATTAACTACTCAGCTTGAAAAGTTTGGCTTCTACTCTGGTTATAAATTGAATTTAACTAAACACAAATTTAAACAATAAACTACCAACCATCTAAAACGATACAACAAAAATATAATTTAAATTTAGCACTTAAAAAAGACATAACTCTGGGTAACATTAACAAAAGAAACAGATAAATTATATAAATCTAATTATATCAAAGTAGATCAGGAGATTAGGAGAGATATTGAGAGGTTTTAGCTCACGAATAGACATTACCAAGACTCCTCTACTTATTTCAGTCACAACCTACTGATATCCCTGAAAATCAATTTGAGTCTTTGGAAAAATAATTTCAAGGTTCATATGGAAGGGTCTAAGGCCTAGAATCAAATGTGAAATATTACAGATTGGTAAAGGTGGAGGAGGTATGGCAGTCCCAGACCTCCAGATATATTTCCAGGCAGCACAAATTAGACCAATAGTCCACTGGTGTACTGGGGATTAAGAAGCAAAGTGGAAAATTTAGAGCAATATGTGCAAGGAAGCGAAATACACAGCTTCATAGGAGGCAGGAACGATGCAGAGGATATAATTCAGCAGGCAGTCACTAGGTTCACATTAAAATTGTGGTTTAATTTAACACGCAAATGTAAACTAGAGAATGAACTCAAGCTACTTGAATGGATAGCCTATGATAAATATTTTACCCCAGCTACTCTGATCTAAGGTTCAAAAAATGGATTTCACATGGTATAACGGCACTATGCACTGTAATAAAAGACGGGAATGTTACGCGTTACCAGGAGATGAAACAAAACTATACTTGAAGCAACCAGGATCACTTCAGAGATTTGCAACTGAGGGACTATTTTGTTCGAGAAATAAAGAACAATGTAAATTTGGATGAAAATGGGATTATTAGAAGTATTATTGGAGTTTACAATTCAAAGAAATATAGGATAATATCTACATTATATAAATACCTATTAGAGAGACGAGGAAATACAACGCTGAATGTAAAACTGAAGTGGGAAAAAGAACTGGGTGTGAATATTACAAAAGAAGAATGGTTGCATATTTGGAAAACACAACAGTCAACAACATCCTCACGTATTTGGAGAGAGCTCTCTTGGAAAAACGTAATCAGATTTTTTATTACATCCAAGATTAAAAGCAAATATTGGTCTATAACACAGACATGTTGGAGAGGATGTGGGGCAGTAAATGTTGATCATAGTCATGTATTTTGGCTCTGTCCTGAAATTGTCAAGTTTTGGATAAAAGTTCAAAGGCCCATTAACCAAATCCTGGGCTAAATAATACCAAGAACATGTGTCTACGCACAAATACTGGAAACGGGGATAAAGCCTAGACAAAATCTCTTTTTACTCCTTGTTTTTGTACAAATTAGAAAATTAAATACAACATGTTGATGGGTGAGTTAGCTGTTTACCCCAGTTACCAGTCTGCATGTTATGCTAAACTAACCTAAGAAGCTGCTGACTGTAGCTTCATATTTACCGAACAGACATGAGACTGGTATCTATCTTCTCATCCAACTCTGCAAGGAAGCAAATGCGTGTATTTCCAAAAATGTCAAGGTATTTAAATTTGCCACTAATAAAATAGATAAATAGGCTTTGGAAATCTATACATAAATATTTTCTCTTCTTACAGATATTAGATGCACACTATTTTACAGTATAATTTTTATCTTAATCCTGTGATAGTATATAAGGTAGATATTAAGCCAAGTCATTATGATGAAACAGAAGCATTCAGGCCACATGTTATTAACATGAATAAAATTACAAGAAGAGTGCAAGACTTAAAGCCTATTGGCATACAAATCCCCACAAATTCATTACATATGCATTAGACTGTTGTGCACTCACACTAATTGGGTATCATGCCCTGTGGGTTGTTTCCTGTGTATTAAAAGTAGTAAATTATACACACACACACAGACTGCTGACTCAGCTTCAATCTGCAGCAGAGGTTCAGTCAGTTCAGCTGACTGAACCTCTGCTGCAGACCGCATTTGTTGTAAGCACCATGTGCACCCTCTGTAGGTTTGGACGTCATGTTGGAGCTACAGATGCTCTAACGAACCTTTAGGGAAAAGCTCTGACCCTCTCAGAGATTAAAGGACGCAGTGAAGACAGCACGCCAACACAGAAACCGTTTCTCAATTAAAGTTTGAATTGATTTTTATCAAAGTAGAATAAAAATGTTATTTTTCCAAGCCCTTCAAAGACCTGACATAAGTTTCTGTGCAATGATGTTGCTACAGTGTATCTGTTGTTTTTAAAATAGTTTATCTTAAACAAGTGTATATTTTAGCTGTTATTTTGAAAGCAAATTATCATAAAGAGGATCACAATAACTTTTTTTCATTTTTATTTACAATAGACAAACAACAGTTCTCAACTGTCAAGTTTAAGGCTGCCAAGGGAAAAAACAAAGGGGGGAAAAAACATGATGGCATCTACATCATCATCCTATATTTTATGCTGAACCGAAACCCAGCTGCCAGTATTTTAGCTTAATCTTTCACCGTCGCTTATTTCCAAGTTAGACTGCATATTTATCATATCATACATCTTTGATTTAATTTAATCCTCTGATTCATTTCTCTATTTTCTCTGGTTTATTCTCTGTTGTATTTTACATGTTTTACTACCCAGTAGATACCCGAATCAGCGCAGAGCAATAAAAGAAAACAAACAGCATGATGTTCAGTCACAGATAAATAATCAGCTGCAGTAAAGCAGGACTCAGCACAGACATTTCCAGCTGGCCTGAGGAAGAAGCAGTTAATTTAAACTTCATTTCATGCAGTTTGTTACAAATCTCTACCTGTATCTAGCTCCATGTTTGTTTTTACCTTGCTCCATCATTAAATAGTGTTTTTTATACTTTATTTTTTAAAAACTATCATTTTATTACATTTAGAAGCCTGGTCTAAATTGTTGTTGTTGCATTAAAACAATCCTAGAAATCTTGTATTCTATATAACACATAACACACTGTAGACATTTTTAAAATGATGACATAGGTTTGTGTAATGTGTTTATGTTATATATCAGTGGTTTTCATTTATCTCACTGTATCTTTTGTAAATCAAGGTTAAATGAGATTAAATTTCTTTTTCTAGATATTCCTTTACAGTGAATATATCTGTGTTTATTTGCACTCTTTATTTTTGTACTTTTTTTCTACTCTGCACTGAAACAGAATAAATAAATAAATAAAACCATAAAAAAATCTAAGCAGTTGCATAGGCCCCGAAAAGTTTTTTTTTATCATTCAAAAGTTGACAATAACGAAAAGAAAATTGAACTTCCTAAACAAAAACTGCTGACATTTTGTGCCATTTTTGCTTACAAACAGTCTACTGGCAAAACAATCATCTCAGAGATATGTGGACATGTCCCTTCGTCTTTCTTTTAGATTTGATACCTGTTGCCTTTTGCATCAGTTGTGTGTGAATGTGTGTGAATGTGTCCTCATTATTCACCTACAGGGGTGTGATGTCACTGCAGCATTATTAAATCCAACCACAGACAGAGGAGCGCTTTGAAACTGAACATGATGTTTACTTTCCCACTCGCTGTTGATCTCATGGTGATTGCGCATTTGCTGGATGCTCGAGGCAAATAGGAAAACTGACAAACAATGACATAAATGTGCATGCATGTGTGTGTGAAAGAGAGACAGAGGGAGAGAATGTCTGTTAACCGCACTGTTTGACCAGCGTGAGTGTGAGGAGTGTCTGGTTGAAAGAGGAAACAGTAAATGAGGAGCAGATTGTCCTGTGAGCGATGACTTGGTATTGTTGCGTGCGTGCGTGTCTGTGTCTCTGTGTCTCTGTGTGTGTGTGTGTGTGTGTGTGTACTTGTTTTATTGCACTTGTGAACGTTAGTGGATGTTGTGGAGACTGAAGTGAGGGCTGATGACGAACTTTGGCTGAATGAGTGTCTGAGTGTGCGTGTCTGTCTGTTGTTGCGGCAGGTCAATGAACTCAGGTAGCCGCCTCCTCTTCTTAAAGTCACACATCCATTTGTTTTCAGTTATTGTATTAATTCTGTTAGGCTTTTTTGATAGTGGGTTTAACTCAGGTTTACCCTGATTTTATGTCCCTACTCATTACTCTATGTGCAACTGGTGTAAAGTTTTTTTAACTGCATTTGTTTAAACTATTTATATTGTTCTTTTTGCTTTATTTAACTAGTACATGACTGGCTTTGATATCCCTTTGCTGCTGTAGTAAAGCAAATTTCCCCTTTGTGGGACTAATAAAGGATTGTCTTATCTTACTCCTTTAAGTATTTTCATTTCCTGCAGCTAGAACACAGTTTACAGTAAACACGTTACAATATGCACCTGATATAAAGAACAGAGAGAAAGAGCACTGTGAGTGAGTGATAAGTTGCTGATCTTATTTGAGTCCCTCAGAATAATGAAAACATGAACAAAAGCCCACAAACTCCCTTAAGTGCAATTTATTGGCAAATTCACAATGTTTCCCAGCCCAGTCGCCAGAAGAAAATGTTGGCATTATATATTCTGCAAACCACATGCACATTTCACATAGCATATCAATGATTCTTTAGTGAGCTGACTTTATAATCGAGAGGTGAGGGAGACGGTGTATGGTGGATCACTTTGGTGAGATGCCAAGCTGCAGGCCAGTACAGAGTACAGTTCCAGACCAACAAAAAAACATAGGTGTTTTGTGGTGGGTTTTTTTTGTCCTCCAAATGGTAACTGAATGTTTTTGTGCCCAAACCTAACCACACATTAATCATCCATAGTGTTGTTGAAATGTGAAGTTTACAAATCCACTAATAATTTGCAAATGCAAGTATCTATGGTTTGCAGAAAGGTACGAAGCCAAGATTTTTTTTCTTGGGATTAGACTGCATTTCGAGCTGATGTTCTTCAGACATTGGTATTCATACAGAGATGCTACCTTTAATTATTAAAGGTGACATCTCTGTATGAATACAATAATAAACAAAGGGTTTGTATTTCAAGATGCATCAGCTGGAAATATCGCCAGTAGATTTACTGATAAATTGCTACAGTGCGCAGACCTTTGTCTATGTTTTCATCACTGTCTCATTTTGGTTCAGCACCTGCTTTATTTGCTATTTGCACGATTACAATGCATTTTGATCCCTGCAGAGTAAGAAATCAATAAATAGTCAAGTACTAAATGTTCTCAAAAAAGTGAGTTTCAGAGTTAAATGTTGGCACATTTACTTGTGTGTTAGTGTTTGTGTTGACCTGCCCAGTGACTTCAGATAGAAATTAGCTAGTAGCTAAATCTGGTGCAATGCATCTCTGCTCTGTATGTGAGATTAGTGTTGTTTATATACTTGATACCTGACAAGTTAATGTAATAAACTAAAATTACTGTTACCACTGAAAAGCAGGAACCATTAAATATCACAAAACATGAACAAATAATTCTAAGAAAATGAAGATGCTTTCATTTCCTCAAGTTTGCTCACTTTCTAACACTTGTTCACTATTTGCAAAAGCCTCAATGCTGAGAGTTTCTCAAGGTCTTCTGTCTCACTCACGATAAAAAAAAAAAAAAAAATCATGAACGGACACACAAAGATTTTTAAAGCATTGAGTGTAAACCATGAAACTACTCATAAAATATTCTGACTTTATATTTCTGAAATTCATGTGGTTATTAGCGGTTTGTCAACATGTGATCAGCACAAAACAACGCAGCTCTAATTTCCAGTTCACGACCCATTTTCAGGGAGCAGCCGTGCAGATGGCTCTGAAGTTGTAAACAAAGGATCATGACAGTCTCTGGCACCACTATTTCAAAGTTTGCATGGGTGTGTTTTCTGTTTTATACAAAATATTTTAAGTTTGTGGCTTAGCGTGTGGAAGAATGCATATTTTCCGACCGTGTTTTTCCGCCTATAGTCTGAGGTCAACACAAGTCCACCGCCTCGGTATCTGGACTTCATACTACAAGCAGAAGCCATGCATTATTAAGTAAGTCCCCTCAGGTAGTATAACATTTTTAAATGGACCAAAATTGTGTCTGTAAATGGTCAGCTAACATTAGAAAGGAATATTTTGCATACTGGGAAATTTGATTTCTTACAGAGCTGCATGAGGAGATTAAGAATCGACTTTATGTCTATACCATAAATATGGTGCTGCCTCAAGCAGCTGGTATTTCACTTTGGTACAATTGAGAGACAAACTGTAATTAAAGTGGCTATAACTGATACTTTTATAACAACAATGAATATATTTACAAGTACAAAATAGTCTGTTTTTTTGCCCACATTCCAAAAAAAGACAATATTCCCACTAAGCTGTTTACATGTGTTATGAAAATGAATGTTTCACCAACATTACCATTTACATGCAGCTCAGCTTCATCCGACTAACGTGCCCTAACATGTTGTTTATCACTTCAAAATATGGAAAAGTAGAACAGTTGGAGCTGCTTGTCAGCTGCTTCACAGTTTCCTACCAGTGGCTGACTTGTTAGACTCCCCTCTTTCCTTCCTTCACCTTTTTGAAAAGGTCGGTGCTGCAATATTTGTGCATATCCAAAAACCTGTTGATTTCCAAATCTTTCATAATGATTACAAGTAGTTGTGTTTCTCCTTCCAAACAGAAATGTGAGATTTTCTTTTGTGTGCATCTCTCCCCAAAAGTCTTGCAAACTCCTGGCAAGTAAGTTTGTGAACACCGTATCCATGACAACGCACAGAGCCTACTATAAAAGGCCAGGCATCGCAAACTGCAGTAAAAAAAAACCCAGTTGAGATGTATATTCCGAATTTTAACGCAACAGAGCAATGGGAGGCCACAGCGAGCTGTTGGCCAGCGACAGCATTGTGTCTTACCTGTCAGCCACAGGAAGTTAGCTGATCCAGCTGTGAGTCGGGGCTGTCCACGTCCCTGGAGCTGGGGTTTGACTGGGGTTGTTGCGGCCGCTGACTTGGGGTCTGTCTTTGGAGCTAGTGTCCACTCTCCTCCTGGTGAGGTGGCCTGTAGCAGCAGAAAGTGACGCAAAACAAACAGTGTGATTCAAAGCTCTTCTTGCCAACTTTATCAACACAAACGTGACTTTCAGCTCCAGTTAGCAGAAAGCTAAAATATTAGAAACATCTTCTGTCTATCTCTGAAATGTTTGTCAATACTGATGGGTTTTTTATTTTGTTTATTGTCAGACTGTCTTTTTGACTTGCTTTTTGTTAAGTCTGTCTTCATTTTTTGAGTTGTTTTGCAGTGCAGGCACTTGTTACCAACGCTGGAATACCAATTTTCTCTGCATGATTCCCTGCCATTCAAGCTTTCCCTATCTGGAAGGACATGCAAGCACATCTGCATATGTAGAGCAGCCAATAGAAACGCCCAGTTTCTAAAATGACCTGTGATTTGCCAGAATCTCCCATCATTGGCTACATTTCCCAAAGCCTAAAAACAGAGCCAAAAGGAGGTGCAGAAGTGTAGTGTTCTCTCCAAAAACAATATGTTCAATGTTTATGGGATTTTTGCATAATGATGCCAAAACTAAACTGCCTGTCCCAGCTGTAAAATAAGATAAACGTGTATTTATCCTGAGAAAAATTGCTGTACAGCAGTTGTAATACAAAGTGAGGAGAGGGCAAATATAAACGGTGCAAATCCAAAATGTATCTAATATGTAATATATACAATGCCAAAGGTGATCATGTTAGTGCTAGGTTCTTTTCACAACTACTGTCAGCATGTGGTCAAAATCTTTATTGCAGGGAAGTGGTTCATCCACTTCTTTATTAAACGTACACTTATTAATAATACTTGTTTTTGTGTTTGACAGGATGGACAACATCAGCAGTTCCTAACAATGTACCATGTACCACCGGTGGTACGCAAGCTCCCTCTAGAGGTACATGAAGGAACCTCTGTTTAATGCTATTGAAATAGGCAAGTACATTATGATTAAAAATAAATAAATAAATCCTAAACTATGAGATCCCTTAATTTTATTATTTTTTTAAAAGTTCACCTTTCCGGTTATATCTTTTAGGGATGCATGATACTGGATTTTTTGCCAATATCCAGTATGTAACAACTTTGGCTGATAACTGATACCGATATCAATATATCCTTTTTTTTCCCCACCTAATTTTAGTAATCATCAAGTCTCTTCTGTAGTGGAATTAACATCACATGATGCATACTCTTTTTGTTATGGCCCATCAGCAGGTGGAGATATAAAATACAATGCTTTTCCCTTTATGTAATATTCATTTATAATGCAAAATAAGAAATTTTCCTCAACCAAGGGTTGATGTATGGTACATGTTCACTTCATCAGTCAGAAAAAAACAAATCATCAGAAATCAGCATGTTGGCCAATTCCGACATTTCAGCCAACATCTGCCGATGACATGCTGATATCATTGTGCGTGTAGTCACATTCATTAGCATAACATGCGCATACATGAAAGAAATCAAGCCAATATGCTCAGGTTTTCAATGGTAGGGTTGGCCCATAGTCCTGTCTTTTAACATCGGTCATAGTGGTGGTACTTGCAGAGCCTAATGTTTTCTGAGGATGTACACAGTGTAGAAGGCTTGTCTGGTTAATGTTCTCCAGAAAGAAAGTCCCACTATACACCCTGTTTATTTAATTTCCCTTATAGACACATACAGTACATTACCTGTCTCATATTTTTCAACACTTGAGATTAATATGAGGAGGAGGAGAAATCACTGAGAGGCAGAATAATACAAACATTCTTTAGTTAGATATCTGGATTCGTTTCAGTGCATTTAATCACCTCTTCACCTCTCTCTGTGCTCCTCCAGCCGCCATATCTACATTACAAATATGTGTGTGTTCTCAGTCCAAACGCAGCTTCCCTTCTGCGTTCGGCCAGAAGAACCATGTGTTCGACTTTAAAGCCTGATGGATTCATAGAGCGCTCCAGGCCAATCTGAAATTTACCCAACATCACTGGAAAAATTATCATGCTACTGTGTATAAAATGTAACTATCTCAGAGTCTGGCTTCACATCAGTCACCTTACCCACGTTAAAACCATGCCCTGTTGCATCAGTGATGCTGTTTGACATGTTACTGTGAAATCCTGCATTTCCTGCTTCATGGTGGACATGTTTGATCAGGGAATTCCCCTCGCATGAGAGCAAACCCTTTAAGACAGTGAACTCATTTTCAGAGGCTTTTTTGGTTTGTCAAACCTGTTGTTTCCAGTCCAAATTTCCCTTTTAATATTTTTTTAATAAAATGTCATTATGATTTGCTCTCTGTCGTTACACTGCAGGATCTTGTAGATGAGTTGTAATCGCCGGCAGATGTTTTGATGACACGAGAGGATGAAAATTGGCTGCTGAGATTAAAGAAGTTTTTTGAATTTTAAGTCTCTGACTACATTTAGTCTGGCCAAATCAAGACCAGCTGGCTCTGATGAATGCATTGACCACAAATGGAAGTGCTTTCTCAGCGTTTAGTGTCGGCATTGTGTGTGTTGCAGCGTGTGAAGAAAGTGCAAAAATCAGGTCAGAATGTCTGAAACATGCAGATGCCTTTATTTCTATTTAACCCACAGTGGTTTTATTATGAAAGACTGTTATGGTAGACTTGTGGTACCCAGTGATGGAATGCAATGAATAAGTCTGTCTTCATCTTTTGAGTTGTTTTGCAGTGCAGGCACTTGTTACCAGTGCTGGAATACCTATCTTCTCTGCAGGATTCTCCACCATTCAAGCTTTCCCTAAATTACAATGTAATTTAATTTACTCAGGTACTGTACCTAAAGGTCCAGTGTGTAAGACTCAGAGGGATTTACCAACAGAAATATAATAAATAATAATAAATAATCTTGCAGTCTAACAAAACATCTTATGTAGATGTGCTGCAGCTCACGCGCAGCTCAGATGCGCCTGACAAGCGCTGCTCGTGCGCGCAGTGTGCACGCGCTTAACTGATACGCGAGCGCCCAAACAAAAAAACAACAGCGCTGCTCACGCTCTCATGAGGCGCGCTGTGTGTGCGACGCGTCGACGCACGTTATGTGAATCGACGTATTCAAAAATCAATATTTTGTCTTCCCACAATTAAATAAACATCAAATAACAACATAACAGCAGGGTGTGTGCAATGTTTGTTATGAGCAATGTACGTGCAATATTTTGTACGTGCAGTCTGGATGATGTGCAATGTATTGGTGTGATTTGGTAGCTGTACTGTTTTGTTCATACGTGGTTTGCTTTATTGTGACTGTGAAGGCATTAATGGGCACAGCATCTATCATAAACATAATAGACTTCAACATCAATGTTTAAAATGCATACTCAGCTCCATAATACTGTTTTCATTTGGTTGGAATCTCTGGTGGCATATTTATTTTTAGTGATAAGCCTTTTTTTATATTTTGCTGCTAGGAGATGCACTAAATTGAGGTGACTTCAGAACAACCTTATTATTAAGTCTTATTTTCATGCAAATTAGCAGGAATGTGGCACAACGTGAAAGCAAAAGCAGCACTGAAAGAGCGATACAAATATTTTGTCAAGTCAATGAATAATCGTGATAAATAGCCAAATCGTGATCTCAAAATTGATCAAAAACAACCGTGGTTATAATTAATGTTAGATTCTTCACGTTTCAAATGTACAGAAACCATAAGCACCACAGTATACTTTCTCTAGATATACTGGCATGGAAAACAAGAGAGAATGAAATTAAAGTAGTGAGTCCTTACCTGTGAAGCGGCCATAATGTCCGAACATAAAGTCCATTCCTCGATTATTTACACTCCTTTTAATCCATAAATCTCCTCCGACAACCAGCTGCAACATCAAACTGATGAACGGAATTACTGCCTCGATCATTTCAAAATGAAATTCAAATCCTACACTTGTAGCGTAACAGACGAAACTTGAGCGCCACAATGGTCAAACACTTTATCTTTCCGGGTCAAACACCTGACAACAACAGTGACCTTCCTACCTGTCTTCCTGAGACTATGTCAGCACAGTGACACCTAATGTACACATGGGGAATAACAAGTAGCTCATTTCTGCTGAGTTAACCCTTTGAGGGGTCAGAGAGCTCCAGCAGCACTTGTAGCTCGAGGAACAACTTTATTTTATTTGACCAAGAGCATACGGAATAAAAACAAACAAAAACCTATATACAAAATAATAATATATTGTAATTGACAACCTTTTTTTTCAAGCAATACTTTTATTCTGAACATTTCTGAAAGCTTTCACAAAGCTTTGTGGATGTTTTTTTTTAGAATTCATCTATATTGAAATATGATAAAAATCTGATGACATCTGGGGGACTAAGAGACGGGCAAAACTGGCTTTAAGAGGTCCATACACTGGAGGTCAAAGATCAGCAAATCTTTGTGAACACTTCACGTTGCACAGTTATCCCTGGTGGAAATGTCTGCACTGACTTTCTGGTAATGTGTTTTTTTTTTTTTCAAAGTTTGACGTTTGAATCCTGGGTATGTTTGTTGTTTTGAAGATTTGTTCTGTACATGTTCACAAGACAAAAGTACTTTCCAGAATCTATTTTGACTTGTTATAAGTGCTTCATGCCCCATTGTTCGCACTGTTATTTAACCCCTGTCCCTTGTAAAATAGAGATTTAAAGGAAAATGTGCTTCTACTCCCCTTGTTAAATTTATTACATTTTCCCTCCATGGTTTGGACTTTTTAAACTGTGAGTTTGTGTTATGAAGATAAATTAAGGTTAAGGGTTTTACAGATGTTTTGATGTTTGATTCATGTGCCACATTAACCTAATTTATCAAGCTGCTATAAAACAAAAATATGACACAGACAACATAAAAATATTGTTTTTTTGATACATATTCTCATCATTGTGTGTGGCTTTTGTATTCTGTGTTCTGTGTGTGGTGATTGTTTTGTTGTTTTATGTTGCGTGGTCTGTCTCGTGCCTTCTTCTTTGTATCACTTTATATCGTGCTGTTGTGTGTATTGTTTGTCATATGTGGGGTTTTTTTCTTCTTCTTCTTGTGCAACTTTATATTATGTCATTGTGTTGTGTCTTTGTTCTGACCTGCCAAGGGACTGCAGATGTGAATTAACCCTTAACTATAGTCTGGAAGGGTGCACCAAATGGTAACATTACTGTTGTAAACTGTATATTATCCCTTTTGAATAAAATAAATAAATAAATTGTTTTGCAGCAGACAGAGAAGATGGCCTTATTGGCATACAAATTCAGGATATTTTTCTTATATTCCCACCATTAAGTCCGTTCCCGGCAGATTACATCCTGAGTCAAATGGGCCTGGACGGGCGAGTGGGTGGGGTGTCTATGGGACAGGGGTGTTGCTGGCATCTGATTCCCCCTCACACGTTACGGAAGTCTGGATCACATTTAAAACACATGTTACAGCTCTTCGGCTGTGTGCGGTTTGGCAACCTCAGAGGAAAGGACACTGATAGGGGATTTAACAGGCAGGGGACTTGATCACTTGACAAACAGACATTTAAAAAATAAAGAAGGGAACACACAAGCAAATAAAAAGGGCGTGCTTTGAGGCAGTGGGACCAGCAGCAGTGGGAGAGACTCACATACTACAGCTCCTCTCAGCTTCTCCAGGATCAGAGGAGGGAACTGTGTGGCTGCTCTTGTACCTCAGGGCCTTTTAATATGGACAAACCACAGCAGGATCTGGAGGACTAACAGAGGGAAAGTTTAACATACAGACACTGTAACCACTGAAATTAGCTGTTAAGGGAAGCCAGAAGTCAGCAGCTTTTTTTGTTTTTTTCAGGAGGTTGGTATATAACGAAGACGCACAGAGGAATCAGATCATCTGATATCTCACAATTGATTCTGACATCAGAGTGTGCTGATAAGAGCTCCTCAAGGTAACTTTTTTTCTGATGTAATCTCCAGTTTCCGCCTACTAGTAGCCTTGTTATTTAACAGGACACCTCAGGTTCTGCATCAAAGCTTCTGCAGCAAGAGGTGCATGTTTTAAAGCCCCTTTAACCTTCTCCATTTGGCTCGTGGGTGTCTGGATTGCTGTGACAGGTTACGTCTGGCTTACACACACACACTCTCACACACACAGTCTTTACTGTGCAGCTGGAAGATCAAGAGTTTGTGTTGCACATACCTGCACTGAGAGGACTGAGTGTGTGTGTGGTCTGAGGGACTCAGCTGGTCTGGGAAAACTGAGAGGCAGCCAACTCTAAGTGCTTTCGGCCAGAAGAAAAAGGAGACAAGTTCATACTGCTGAGTGCTTCTCGTAGACCGCGGGCAGAGCCAAGGGATAATGATGAAGATGAAACGGACTCTGTGCAGAATCTCCTGCTTGGTGACTTTGGTGGTGGAGCTGAGCTGGATAAACGTGGGCCACAGTATGCACAGAGAAGGAGGAAGTAAGGTAAGTTTGGCGTGGAGCTTTGTGTCTTCAAGTGTATGTAACATCTTTATATCTCAAAGTAAGAATTCTGATTTTTATCTCATGTATAATGGCAGATTTTTCACTCCTTGGTACTAAAAGAACTTAAATGTTAATATCTAACTTTGTCCAAAGAACAGAAATTAGATACTGCATTGTTTATATATTATTGATTCTTGCTTCTCTCCTCTTTTCACTCCCATAAATCTCACATTTGACCAGTTGCTGCACTGTGGATCTGACAAGTTTATTTCACTTTTTAAAAAATGTAGGAAACCGATTGCCTTGAAAAATGTGAGTAAATATAACTATTATTCTTAATTTAGGTTTAATTTATATCTAATTCTTAAGTTTACCTCAAATTTAATTATATTTACTTAATTTTGTGACGCCTTTGCAGTTTTATAAATGACAAGTTCACTGTAATTAATCTTTTCAAGTTTTAACAATTTAAGTAAAAGTAGTTTATTGTGCTATATATCTGTAGCCAGCTGGTTGCAAACTAGTCATTATATTTATATATTCTTAAACATCTCGAAGATCTCCGAACTTTCATTTCATTGGTGATATTAGTCAGATTAACTTGATTTACTCAAGTTGCTAACACTTTAACAAGGTAAATGCACTTGTCATTTTTAAGTTGCAACAACTTCACTAAAATAAAAAAAAATGAAGTAGATATAAAGTCAACATAAATTAAGATTTCTACATTTTTCTTTATTTTTTCAAGGCAATCAGTTTCCACCATTATTTTAAGTAACATCAACTTTTTTTCTTTTTTTTACAGTGTGCCAGTGCAGCTACACTCACGTGTTCATTGTCAAAAGAAACCAAAAATGACAGTTGTCATGTGTGCACTCAATGTGGCTAAAAAGACAAAAATCCCACCACAATTATATCGGCGTGATGGGATTTTTGAACCACTCTGAATTTTCTTTTATCTATCTATCTTTATTCCTGCCTCTCTCCACTTGTTCTCTGTTCAAACTCCATCTTTACCTCCGTTTCCTGTCATCCCTTTCTCAGGCGCTTTCCCTCTCTGTTTCCCATTAGCGGGTCTATCCCCTGGTAGAAATTGCGGAGGGGAAACCTCCCTACTTTCTGTTGTTGTTTCTCTGATTTAAGTGGAAGCAGTCAGCCAGCCAACTGGCCCCACCCTCCATTCTGCAACACACTGAAAACATCAGAGCACTCATATCGTTACAGTGGTCCGGAGGGAATAAAGCAAACACTGTGCAATATTCCATGACTGTCCTGTCTGATGTTTGTAGACCGGCCATCCAGTATCACGCTTTGGCTTTCCCGCCTCAAAAATGAGCCTCTTTCCTGTCTGAAAATGTCAACAAAATAAAACAAAACAGTAAAAGACCAACTTACGTAAAGGATAATGCTTTCCAAACTGTACAGATCTAATCTGTTCAGCTTCCATTTTGTTCTGGTTTATGTCATCATGGGAACACATCCGATGAAGCATGACAGGTGGTTTTATGGTTTTCTCCCACCACTGCTGCCTCCCCCTGAAAGAGCACCACACTGGTTTAGTTGACTGAGGCCCATTTTTGTCAGATGTCCCGGGTTTAAATTCTGCTGTATGTCATTCTCCTGGTGAGTATGAATATGCACTCTTTGCTAGCAGAGTCATGAGACTTCAGAATGAGCAGCATTCAGAGAGAGAGGCAGATCGGAGCAGACACACAAATTTGCTGCTGCAGCTGTTGATAATCACACTCTGACTAATCAGGTCGAGTGATCTGTGCAATCACGCTGCAGTAAACTTCAACTCAGCCTCAGTGTAAGACACATAGCAGAAAGAATCATATATTGCATTCTGCATTCATGCATTCATTTCACTTTTTGAGCAAGGATAGCTGTGCATTCCAGTACCCATACTACCATACTATATCATATGTCAGAAAAAGATTTAGCATATAGCTGACTGACAACTGACAGAAGTGTCCGCAGTGATGGATGACAGCGCTTTAAAGTGACTGATGACAAAAAGTCAAATAGTAATTTAATTGTATTACATATTAATCATTTAAGTGAACAAAAATAATCACACAGATTACCAACGAGGGCGGCACGGTGGCTTTGTGGTTAGCACTGTTGCCTCACAGCAAGAGGGTCCCTGGTTCGAATCCCGGTTGGAACGGGGTTCGGTCCGGGCGGGGGCCCTTCTGTGTGGAGTTTGCATGTTCTCCCCGTGTCCGCGTGGGTTCTCTCCAGGGTCTCCGGCTTCCTCCCACGGTCCACAGACATGCAGCTCAGGTTAATTGATGACTCTAAATTGCCCTTAGGTGTGGTTGTGAGTGTGTATGGTTGTTCGTCTATATGTGTCGGCCCTGCGATAGTCTGGCGAACTGTCCGGGGTGTACCCCGCCTTCCGCCCAAAGACAGCTGGGATTGGCTCCAGCCCCCCCGCGACCCTTACGAGGACAAGCGGTTACAGAAAATGACTGACTGACTGACTGATTACCAACAAAGAAAAAAAATAAGGAAAACAAAAATAGAGAAATGCATATCCAGTCTAATTTTAGTAGTACAAAATCTACAATGTAAGCAGTAACAACAGCAGAGCTCTCTGGATTGATATCCGTCTCTAATGAGTTTCGCAAATGGTGTTTTTCTTTGATCTCCATGGTACACAGATATATGTGCAAGATGGTCAAAGTTCAGGGCTCAGTCTTATGAAGAAGTAGTATGTCCAGTTTGTGTGCATACTGAATGAAACAGCACAGGCACCAGGCAGCTGTAGTACCTACAATAAATAAATAGATTTAGTATGCGATTCAGAACGCACCCTATAAATCTAGAGCCACATTAGAGGCTCTGTTAGGCTGTACTTAGTCTAAGATCACACTACACGACTTTCAAAGTCAGATCGCTCTGTTATTCAAACTATGCAACTTGCTGTCTCAGCTTCCGCGAGATGGCTCAAAAAACATTCCAAGTAACAGAAACATTGCATGCAATAGTCCACCTTCCACCTTATCATCCCCTCTCTCTTATTTCCTGTCTTCCTCGAAACACGCACACATACACACCATGGACGGCACCACAGTGCAGCATTTCTGTCCTTAACCTATATCTTGTGTTCTCATTGGCTTAAGCGCACCAACAAAGTCCCAGGCAGGTCCAGATTTTTTTGGCCCATCCATCACCCCTCCCCTCTGCCCTATGCAGTTTTTTTAGTTCTTTGTACTTAAATGTTTGCTGCATCAAAAGCAGCCAGACGCGTCTCATACCACCTCCAAGGGTTGCCCTGTGTGTCAACATCTGACTTTGAGGGCAACTGGCCAAGCAGCAGTATTTGATGAGTTGGGAGTGAGACTGGGTTGGATATTTAACATGCTAGATATCTGGAAAGCATCTTTAATGCATCAATGAGCCTCTCACTCACATCTTTGAACATTTCATACATATTGCGAGTGCCAATTTGTGAACAGTTCGCCAAAGCCAATTTGCCTCTGATATGTGGCATTTGTTAGGAGCTCTAAAAACTCAGTGAGTGGAAAATCAGGACTAAAGTCATGTTATGTGAACAAGCACTGTAGAGTTTTGAGCTGAATGAGACATGAACATGCTGATGTTTAGCATGGAATATTTACTAAATCTGTGTCTGAAATCACTCTATACTGTCCACTATTTTATCTGATTGTATGAATTCTGAGTGTGAAACCAGGGGATAGTGACCACGAATGTCTGTACACAATTTCAATGACATACCATCCAATAGTTGCAGACAGTTCACTCTGATAAGTTGGTGCTGGAGAAAAAGTCAGGGGATTGCTTTAGTCTGTAGGGGATCATGACAGCAATCCATTTAATATTCACCAAAATCTTTCCTCTAACCCACAAATGATAATGTAATATCGCTGCAAGACAACAATTCGGGGGATCACCAAAGTCTATAGGATTGATCATCTGGGCACCATGGATATCTGAACCAAATTTCATGTCAATCTCTCTAATATATACTAACATGGTGGACTTAGAGACAGATAAATAGTGTCATCCCTAGAGTCATGCTTTAGTTTTTTGATGCATGAATTGTCCTCTGGAAATTTAGAAATATATCTTTAGTAATCTTCAATAAAGCTATCACTCGGTCATCGACAAGGCTGTGATACTCTTGACTTGTTTTCAACAGAATTATCTTATCTATATAGTACTTTTATTAACTGTGTTATTTTTGAGGGAAACTGAATCCCAAAAGACAGATACAGTGACATCAGGTGGAATATAGACAAATAATATGTTTCTTTATTTTAATGTGAAACATTAAAGAATGACTGACTGTAATCCTGCAGGTTATGAAGCAGTGGGAGAGGAAGGTGCGGTCAGCCTCCAGCCTGGATGAACTGCTGAGGCTCGCAGACTTTCCCGACTGGAAGTTGTGGAAGTGTCGTCTGAGACTGCAGCAGCCGGAGACTCTCTCTTCTCCACCTTCAGTGGGCTCACATCGCTCTACACGCTACGCTGCCGAATCTTACAGCCTGGAGATACTTAAAGGTTGGATAAAACCTTCAGTACATGTTGCTGGTCTATGCACGTGTGTTGATGTAGTCATAAACGTTGTGTGTTTGTCATGTAGCCATAGATGAAGAGTGGCAGCGGACTCAGTGCATGCCGAGGGAAACATGTGTGGACGTAGCCAAGGAGCTGGGCACCGACCCCTCGATGTTCTTCAAGCCACCTTGTGTGTCCGTCCACAGGTTTGTTTGACATTAAAACCATATCCACAACTTCAGCCCTTTAAAACCTGAATAAAGTGGCTTTATATCTTTCAAAAACACGAGAAGAAGGCAATGAGCAATGAAAGAAATTAGTAAAACAGACAAAAACATTATTTGAAAATTAGTTTTGAAAACACAAAAAAAAGGTTAAAAAAAAAACCCAAAAAAACAAGGAAATTACTTCATATAGGTGCTTAAAATGTATTATAATTCTGTAACATAATTTTGAATATGTAATTAATTAAATAATAAAATAAATATAGTTTTTCCCCTAGCTTTTTTAAATTCTTAAGCTGCAATTTTCGTATGGATATCCATAGAGATTCAATCTGACCTCTGACCAAATACAATCTTTCATTAAAACTTCTATAAACATTAAAAGGCTCAACTCCTTTTTTCAATGCACATCACTTTACCCAGATGTGAATTTGTTTTCCCACTGACAGGTGCAGTGGCTGCTGCAATCAAGAGGGTGTCACCTGCAGAAACACGACGACTGTATATGTAAATAAAACTGTGAGTGAACAAATCACAGATGATTCGTGGATATCATTTTGACCTTCTCATTTGACCTTTTCTGAGGTTTTGAACATTACAACAGCAGCACTAGTTTTCAAACAGTCTTCTGTGTGTTCTGTGTGATTCTGTGCATTTCAGGTCCTGAGTGTGATTCCCTTCAAGTTTGTACCAGAGCCTGTGCTAATAAAAGTAGCTAATCATACAGAGTGCCGGTGCATGGAGCCCGCCATAATACGACGTAATGCTCAACCTCACAGGAGCAGCGGGTGAGTCCAAAACATCAGTCAGTCTTAATTCTCAACTTATTTTGTTTTGATTTGTTTTTTATTCTAATGTGTCCTGTTTGGTTGGCAGCTGCTCTCCAATGGGCCAGCTGTCAGAGGCAGAGGACTCCAGGAGACTTTGTGCCAGTGGGCTGATTTGGGATTGTTCATCTGACAGATGCATACCTTATCCATCCACTGCAGAAGGTCTGTGGTTGTTTATCTCAACAACTGTTGGATAGATTGGCACAAAATCGTGAATAGACATTCATAGTTTCTTATAAATAAATGGTTAAGATGTATTCTATTTTGTCCAATGATATTTTCCATTTTGTGCATTTTGTCTGAGAACAAGACAAGATCGAGTAAAATTATTGTGAAGTCCAAGACTTTCGAAAAGCTGTTTTGAGACCTTGACCAATGTGGAGTATAACAACACTGCCTTCAGGCCAGGGGGAGCGCTAAGTGGAACAGTTTTATTATCTACTGAAGAAAGAGAGAGAGAGAGAGAGGAGAGCATGTTTGTTTTATGTTGCCTCTTAACTTCACTTTTTGTCTCACTGAAAACAGCAAGCTCCGATCAGGTCTCTCTCAGGTTAAAAAAAAAAAGAAATCTAGCGGTTCCACTCAACACTAGTGACCTGGGGAACTTTTGATGTGTTGACTAGGCATGCAGTCCTTTTTTGTGACATTTTTATGTTTTTGACATTGCAACATTTTTGTATTTTATTTGTATTTTTTGCAGCACATTTCTGTTGTTTTTCTTTTGTATTTTTCTATGTGTTTTTTTCTCCTAAAAACTTACCGAAGTGTTTTGGGATGTGTATAGTGCATTTGCCCCTGTCAGCCACTGTACATCATAATTGCTAAAACATCAGCAAGTTGGCATTGTCTTTGTAAACATGTTACCATACTGTGACTCAAAACATCATATCTAGAGAATTTCTTTCACACTTTTTTAAAATTTTGAACATCAGCACATTTTTTACTAACCCATTTAAGTGAACTGAATAGACTGTTATTAAAGAATGGAAGTGATGTATGTCATTAGCCTACAGAGATTCACCTAACAAGATGAAGTTTTCTTTCTTTCTTTCTTTTTTTTTGTACTTACACTGTTTTTGTGATTTTCAAACAAAATTTAGAGTTTCCGCTCAGTCCATGGATGCCTGACTGTGAGATAGATGTCGAGCGTTGTGACTGTCTTCCCAGACCCGTGTCTACTCCACAGCCGAGACTTATCCAACGCTGTCATCTCAACTCCTCCATCTGCGCCCACAGGCATCAACACTTCGATCAAGCCTCCTGCAAGTAAGCCAGAGAGGGAAGCTTTCATATGTTTTTATTTTTTATTTTTTTTCATGCTTTAAGAGCTCAGTCTGTACCCAAGAGGCACTCAACAGTCAAAAGACAAATGACTTGAGATGTTGAGAGGGAATTTGTTGAAAGGTAAATTTTTCAACATGTGCTGGGAAATACAATAAAGTAGGGGAAACAATAAAACAATCCAGTTTAAGGTTGACAAAACCATATTCCCCACAGCTAATTAGACATGCAGGATGAGCAGAATAAACAAAGTGATCTGAAACGGCCTCTGAGTTCAGGTTCATCCAGGCTTTTTGAGCTCTGTTTTGTCTGAATTCATTAAATTTTATGTTTCTAAATGAACCCTCTTTCATTCGCAGATGCAAAAGGCCCAAGTAGATGTCTGCCGGGGAAACACATTATGACAACCTGCTCACCAAGGATGTTTGGGGACAGAGAAAAAAGGCTCATAATTTATTTACAGTTCTATTTATGCTGATCACTTTAACTAATTAAGATATTAACTCACATGACCATGTTAACTGATTTTTTAACATGCTTACCATTTGTTTCAATCAATGTTTAAAGTTTAAGATTTGTACTTTTGTTCTTTGTGCACTGAATATGTAGTTTTTATTAAAAGATTATTTTTATAATTTGAATCTGGTATTAATGTATGGATTATTTTCTTAACTTCGGATGGAATATTTCACTGTTAGTTTTAATATTCACATTTGTTCTTGTTATTAAAAACAATGGAGTGCAGAACTCATCCGCATGATGCAGAGGGTGCAAAACAAAACATTGGAAGAAATCTTACAACATGATGCATGCTTAATAGGCAACAGGGGCTGCTGAATTCTGTCATGGAAAATTACATTGTTCAGTATGACAAAGTATTAGGGCCACATTAAGACCAAAAAATTCATACTAGTATGACTATGAGATTTCAGGAATTTAAATCATATCTCAAGAATAAAGTTGCAATTTAATGGGAATAAACTCATACTATTTCAAAAACAAAAGCCTTGATATTACAAGAATTAGTCATAATGAAAATGATGTAGCTGAACATTTAAATTTACAAGAAAAAGTCACATATTTATGCCAGAAATGGGACACTGGGAATATGTCTCCTTCAGTATCTGGAACATGTGCATTCGTAAAACCATGAAAGTAACAGGAGTTTAAGGCATTTGCACGATAAAATGATGCAGAGAATGCACAAATTAGAGCATAACAACCTACCAGAATGCAGAAAATCAAGTGTTTATTCTGGCGGAGGACGTCTGTTTGGAGAAGCTCTGGTTGTTGATTTAATGCACATGAACAAAGGAAAGAGATGCAGTCAAAGCTGAGCAGATTTATTTCGAAGGCAGATTTCTTTTTAATTCTTTAAACAACTAAGTGGTCAGAGCTCAGCAGTGACAAATAAAAAATTACATATTACAACATATTAAAAATAAATCATCAAATAATATTGTGCAGTTACAAAGTAAACAGTGTTCAAGAAACAAACTTAAATCACGCACACATCACACCTTACGAGAACAAGAACAAACAAGAGAAGGCAACATATGATGTACTCTCAGTAACGGCAAGTGGTTGCACGTGAGGGAGGTGGTTCCTTTGAGGCAGGAATGCTCGATTCATCCCAACCTCCGAGCCTCAGGTGGGTCAGGTGTTCTCTTTAGGGACACTTTTCACAAACCCCAAACCCCCTGCTTCCTATGTGTGTCATCCCCCCAAATGTTGAAACTTACGCCCTCAGGTTAAAATAAATGCACTGAAATACAGGAAAAACTCTCGAGGTAAACATGCAGTAAGACAATGAGCCCGAGACAAAACTAGACTTGACATGCCTTAAAAACAGCAAAAATTATGTTCTCCAGTGGAGGCTTAGTCAGAGTTAAGGTTTCACTCCAATTCAGAATATGTGACTGGACTTGACAAAAGGCTTTTCACTCTCAGTGCCCATGCAACCTGATCGGGCTTGAGTATTTTTGCAAAGAATAATGGGAAAAATTGTAGCCTTTACATGTGCAGAGCTGATAAGAAACCTGACACTGCGTCAAGGCTATAACTGCTTTTAAGAATGTGTCTCTACATATATTTTGTATTTGTGATTAATTTAAATAACTTTATATAAATCTGATTTTACTTTGATGTTTAATATTTTTTTACAGATCATCAGTGTCAAAAAAGCCACTTTAAATCTACTTTGATTGAATGTTGTAAGACAACAAAAGACACTTTAACAGCACTTCATAGGCACTGTAAAAGCAGCTTTTTTGCTGATATGAAATCTGCTACATTGCTTTCTGTTCAGTATCTAAGATTTGTTTTGTTTTTTGTTAAGTTGATAGTGGTGGCAAAGCTAATACTGTATTTTATGTTTTAAATTCCATGCAAAACTCCTTCTTCTTTGATAATGTCTGACAACTTGCAGCAGCTGCAGTGGAGCGTAAACGCAGCTTCTCATAAAACAGGTGCATCATTTGTAAATGCCTCATTTACTCCTGTTGCTTGGTGAATGTATTGATTTCCAGAACATTTTCCCCCTGACAGTGCTGTGGATCTATGCAAAAAATTAAAGTGTACAATGTGTGCCCTCCCTCCTTTGTTGGCATCACAATTATTATTGCACCCATCATAAAATGGCAAAATACCATGATGCTCTGATGTTACTATTAGCAGGTGGTCACATCAATAAAGCTGTTTGTGACAAGCTTTCCAGTGGGTGTTTGCTCTAACAGAACCATTAAACATTATCAGTGCTCTTTTGTTGCAGTTTCACCCTGCATTTTGGAGCCATTCAGGCTGTTAACAAAGTCAAACACAGAAAAGTGTCAGGCAGAAATGACACCACCACTCATCTTTTTGTCCTTTATTGACATTAAGCTTTCGACTTCTCAACTGCTCCTGTTCTTGTGGTGAATGTACAAAAAGTAAAATATGATACTGTGTATTTATTTCAGACAAAAAAAAACAACTAATAAAAATAAACACTGCATGTTCCAGATCACAAGATAAAAAAACACTCATCTCGTCTGAAGTTTCAATGGGTTTTGTCTCCCTCCCGTGTTGCACTGTTTGTGTACTTGTGTTTTCGCACTAATTCGTTAAGTACAAACATCATTATATACAACTTATTCCATCCTCTGCCTCACTTTACATTGTGTGAAATACGACATCTCAAAATTCCTGCATGAGGCCTTGTGTTCTTCACAGCTATCAAAAAAAATAAAAGCAGCACTGTGACATCAAGTTGTTCCCACTCTGGCTGTATGCAGTGGTTTAGTGGAGGGTATACGCAGGTACATATGGTTTACCCATCTCTTTTTTTTTGTTATTTACAGTGCACCCACCTTTCAGCCAAAAGCCCTTGAAATATATAAAATATATAAGAGAGTATAACTTCCTTCTCTGTAACCTAACCATCCAGTACCTACCTCATCATCTATCACTACAGAGGCTATATTTGGGGCTAGTGGTGTCATAAAAATGTACATCTACTAGAAACATGCAAACACTGGATAAATGCCCATTCAACATGAGCAAAAAACATCTGAACCCTTTAATTTCAGCCACTCACAGCTGTTACGAAACCTCCACTGTAATTTTCTAGCCGGTGTTTCTTGGTTTCCTGGTTTGAATCTGGATCATGGCAGCAATTCAAACCCGTTCTTTTAAAATCTAGCAGTGTTTACATCTAATAGTATATATCTAATTTCAACATCTGGGAATCAGCTGCCAGAAAATTTAAAGCATCAAAGACTTATTCTTCTGCATTCTGATGAATTTTAATGCCCATATTTGTGCCTTTTCTGTATCAGTTTATGGTATAAATTGTGATTAATTTTGTAAAAAAAAAAAAAAAGTTCTCTGCTTCTTTCATTTTTTTTTTTTTTTGCAAATGTTCTAAATATTGAATGGGACATGTCCATGTTTATTAGCTTACAGTCTTCTTCTCTGCTGGTGCATTGCTGCATGTCTTAGTGCTGCCACCTGTAGATCAGTGGAATAGTGGCAGAAATGTCTATTGTGTCATCCAGGTGCATGCATGAGAAAAACTAAATGGAGAAACGTTCATCAAGAAACATGATCTATAGAGTAAGAAGCTACATAGGTTACATTTAATAATAAATCAATATTGTATTATAGGACATCAAACTACATGGAAATCTTATGTAATTTTACCCCAATGCAGCACAATGCATGAAGAGAAATTCATGTATGCTTAATCATTAAACAGTTTTACACATTAAAGAAGATAAAAATATAAAAAAGCAACAAAATAGTTTAAACTGTAGAAAAGATCCATGGTGGTGCAATGGTTTGCGCTGTGATGAAGAGGCCACCAATCATAAATTCTGCATGGATATTTACACGATGCAACACTGACATTAACTGTGAAAAAAATATGGTCACATTTTCAGCTTTCTGATGTCCTTTGATAGTTCTGACACTTTGGCTGCAAATAAGCAGCAATCACATACAGATCAATACACCGCTAAGATACAGCGCCTACACACATCAGCAACCTTTAGAGTGACTGGGTGAGGCCTTCAGAAGGGCTGGAAGTGTTATTGCTTTTAATTGCCTTTCCACCTAAAAGCTCTTTTCATACAGAGGTGCTTCAGGGGACAACCCACCTCTCTATATCCAGGCTTTGTAACACCTTAACAAGTTCTGAAGGAGAAAAACAATGTGTGTATGTATGTGTCAATAGGTAGGTGAGTACCACAGCTATTTTACTAAAACTATTTTCATTTTCTAGTCAGTCATTTCCTATAACCGCTTGTCCTCGTAAGGGTCGCGGGGGGGGGGGCTGGAGCCAATCCCAGCTGTCATTGGGCAGAAGGCGGGGTACACCCTGGACAGTTCGCCAGACTGTCGCAGGGCTGACACAAATAGACAGACAACCATACACGCTCACAGTCACACCTAAGGGCAATTTAGAGTCACCAATCAACCTGAGCTGCATGTCTTTGGATTGTGGGAGGAAGCTGGAGACCCCGGAGACAACCCACGCAGACACGGGGAGAATATGCAAACTCCGCACAGAAGGACCCCTGCCTGGGCCAAACCCTGTTCCAACTGGGATTCCAACCAGGGACCCTCTTGCTGTGAGGCAACAGTGCTAACAACAAAGCCACCATGCCGCCACATTTCTGTAATATGCTGATGTTACTTTCCTATTTGATTGATTAAGTAAGATGCATGCCATACAGTCAATTCTGTATTTCTAAACGAGTTTGAATAATAATTTGTGGGTATTTTTTCCCACAAAAAAATTAAATTAACCTCTTAAAGAGTCTTTAAATAAACTAAGTAGAATAGTTTTGTAAGTCTTGAACATTTGTAGAGGATAACTGATGTCAAACAAACCTGATGTTATATTTTTTGCAGAGAGGCGGCTGTGCAGAATTCCCTCTGGAATCATGCAGGAACAATCAAAGCAAATTACCTGCAAGAAAAATCATCCTGAATTTGTTCAAGAAGCCGCAGAATCTCAAATGAATTGTACAGAATTAATCTCCGTGCAGGATTTATGCTGAATTCCTTTTAAATTCCTACAGGATTCCTTCAAGATTATAAAGAGACCTCTGCATTTCTCTGCAGGATTCCCATAGGAATTTTTAAAAGGAATTTCAAACATGTGTTCTCATGTGCTTTTATTTGTCTTGATTTGAGTTCCAGAAATTAAAACGATAATAACTAATACCTGTTTACATTCCAGACTTTTCACAGAATGAGCCCGACTTGAAGATGACATGTTAAGTAGATGGTTGAGACAACACAGGACAGAAATTTGGCACAGCACTCACACCATAATTAAACAAACGGTATCCAGACTGATTTATTCACCCACTTACTCCAACCTGGGTATGATCCTCTCCCTCTGTGGAACACCAAAATAGGACATGGTGGTGTGACATGGTGACGGTTAATCCACCCTGTGACTGTGCAGAATAATCATGTACTGTGAGCACAGCGTGCAGAAACTATGCAGTGTATACACAGTCAACAGGACTGAGAGTCTAAATGCAAAGAGCAACAACAGATCCACTCTAACTATGTATAAAGTAATATATTGCACATAAAACAGACTGCAAGTTTTACTGAAATTTCAAATTATTTGTCTGCACTGAGAAAGAGAAATGCACCATGCAACGTGTTTACACCAAAAATGACAGTCTGCCAAGTTAATTTCCTTGAGAGCTGTATTTAATACAACCACAAAAACATATAAACACAAGATGAGTTCTTGTACATGCATTTACATTCACGGTTCATTTTTCACACTGTGTACAACTGAGATGTAGCTTGATAAACATTCTGCAAACAGAGAACGGCTGACATTTAAAATACATCTCTCACAATCTTTACAGTTATCACAACATCAATATGTAGAAATATCATACAGCAACAGGGTCTAGGCTCAATATTGTAGGATACATCAATATTGAGAACAATCTCCACCAATATAAAAAGACGGCATATACGTAGATCACACTGAAACATCACAGTACAAGTATCTTCAGTACAAGTATTTTATTTATGATATATAGGATATCCCGGCAATATATATTTAAAAATGTCTGTGATTTAGGTTATTCTGCTTCATTACTGTGGTACTATTTATAGATACAAAGAAAATGACATCAAAATATTGTCAGAGTAACCAATTGAGAAAAAAACAATCCCAAAAAACTCTAAACTATTTTAAAAAAGAGAAAAACAAAACAAGAAAATGACTTAAATGCTTTTCAAAATAGTTGGCAATTAATTTTCTGTTGATTAGCTAATTAATTGACTATTCATTTCAACTAAACATCATAATTTATGCACTATTCTCATGTTTTTATACAAAAATCTTAATTTGTTAAGTAACTTAAGCTGTCAGATAAATAAAGTAAAACATAAAATATTTATCTCTAAAATGTAGTAAAGTAAAAATATAAAGTAGCATGGAAATGAAAGACTCAAGTAAAATACAAATACCTGAAATTTCTTCTTAAATTCCACCACTGAACTTAAACATAATTGTAACCTGAACCTTTAACACCGAGACAAAACCCTCAAACATGTCTCTGAGGAAGTGAGGACTGGTCCAAATGTCCTTACTCCTTCGGTGTGATGTGTTTTGGACCACACTATGTAGCAAGTACAAGTACACACAAAAACACATTTCCCTCACACAAAATCCTCCTGATTCATCTGCCTGCCATTAATCATGCTCAGACTTGAGATGGAGTGATGCGTGCTGCGGACAGACGTCACACGTGTGTTAAAATGAGTGGGGCTCTGCGAGGAGCGTTTGAGTATCATACGACAGCAGCAACACAGCTGCTGGTTGAACTGCTTCTGGAAGTTCTCGCTCAGCAGGTAAAGGGCAAAGGGGTTGAGGCAGGAGTTGGTGAAGGTCAAAATACGAGCGAAGACACTGCTCACAAAGTGAACCAGGGAGGTGTCCACCTGACGGGGGAGAGACAGGGTGGAGAAAAAAAATCAGAAAGAGAGGTGTGTATACTAGGGATGTAAACAAACACAAATATTTTGATATGAGTGCATCCTGAGCAGATACACAAGTATACTTTGTTGTATAGTTGTTCATTTGAACAGCCTCCCATCACACACAGAAACATATTTTTTCTTAAAAAAACAAAATAGTGCAATATCGTAAAAAGGCCGGTATGGTCATCCTCCTGTTATTGTCAAAAGTTTCACAGTTTCATTAGATTTTTCAGATAATCTTCAAATCAACCTAGAACTCCTCCCATTATTGACGCAACCTCCAGTTTTAAAAGAAATTTCATACAATATGGCTGTTTTCTAATAATTTTCAAGTTGACCATTAATATTTATTAATTAATATTAATTAATAATATTCATTTTTAGGGAGCGGAACAAACACACATATATTTTTTGCATGGTGCTTTATAATTTTCCTTGTAGTTGACATGAATAAACAGGGACCAAAGTTGTTGACCTTGCAACAGATCAGCAGTGAAATACCTAGTCTATAAATACGATTAATATAAATGGCAGTAAAGAACACTTTAAGGGCTGTATAGATCTTTTCTAACAACTTACCATATTAATTGGAATAAAGATAACAAGTCATTTTTTATTAAATAAACAAATAAAGATACAGATAGTAGCCTAACTGTGCATTAAACTCCAAGTGTAAACAAGCAGAGAGAAACAAATAAACAGATAAATTCAGAAATCTAGAACAGTACTTTTGTGTACCTGGGAGTAGTTATAGGAGCGGTATAAGTAGATGATGTGACAGGGAAGCCAGCACACCGCGAAAAGAACGACAAACACCAGCACTGTCTTGGCCAGACGCTTTCTGGATTCAACCTGATGGTTTTAGAAAAATAACAACAAATTGCTGTTAAATAATAGACATTAAAGGAACACAAATTCCAGCAACCCCTGTAGTATTTAGATAAACTTTTTGAAAACACATCAAACACAAACACATCTTGACCATGAAGGCCACAAGCTGAAAAACGCTGATCTTTTAATGAAGTTGTTTTAACAACTACCCTTTTCAGTATTAGATTGTGATATATTTTATTATTGAAGTGGCATAAAAAATACAGTGTGGTCTCATCCATACTCATTATATTTTGCCGCTTGGCGTTTCTAAAATATTTACACATTTTGCATTGGATCTTGACATGGAAGGGGCCAGCGGTAAGATGGGGTTGGTGTTTATGTGATAAAACTACTTGGTTATCACAGTTGATGCAAAAAAAAAACATACCCAGCTTTGAGTGACACAAACGCCACAACAGATGTTGTTGTTTGCAGGTTGTGAACAACAGTCTCCTGGGTTAAAGTCTGTTGCTCTGATTGTCAAATAAAGCTCAGTGTGTCGCATATAGACACTAAATAATGTCACTATAAAGACACCGGGGACACTATACAAGCACCATGTTTTCACTCTGGGAGTGAGATCAGAGGACTGATATGTTGAAAATTAATGTTCTGTAGTAAAGAAATTGATTATGTAAGTATTAATGATGTTATATCACGTGGAGACACCGCAGGCTGTCCAGTAGTCATGATTAGAGGAACCTTGAAGATGCTGTTCCCCGTCGCATGTGTGCTGTACAGACTGGTTCGACAGGGTAAATAGAGACACTGTGTCTAGTCAGATGTCTTGTGTAATGTTTTATAAAATGCCAAAGGATATATGCAGAGACAATGTGAGGTTTCTTTAAGTTTTTGGTGGAAACTGTTCCCATGTGTCCTCTCTGTACTGAAGGCGTCTCTGATATTAAATTTATGTTTTGTTATATAAGCACATCAGGACAACTTAGCCTGACAGAGTAATAGTTTAGCATTTTTAAAAGCAAGTACTCCAGTACAGCCATTTGACTCAGTAACTTTCACTTGAATTGGAGTAATATTTGATCAGGAGTATTGATACTTTGACTCAGGGAATAGAACTGTGTAATTTGTGCACCACTGGTATTTAATGTTCAAATTTCCGTCATCAGTTAGATTAATGATGCATTATGATGTTTGTTTGCAGTAATTATGTTTTTGTTTATATTGACTATACCGTTTGTATTAATTGTATTGTGTATGATGACTGAATAAAATACTACTTCTACTACAACTACTGTGTAAACAACATTTTTATGTTGTAGCTGGTAGAGGGGAAACTACAAATAATAACTTTATGTACTACTGGGATGTTTAATCTGTAATGTATATAAATTTATCACCTATTCTGAATATAACATCTGGATCGGCAAACTAATTAGTAAATACAGCTGTCTAATAAATGTAGAGGAGTACAATATTTACCTTTGAAATGTAGTATGGTCGAAGTATAAAGTAGGAAATAAATTCAATAACAATATAAAGTATTTCAAAATTGTACTTAAGTTAATATTCTTGGGTACAGTATTTTAAATGTTACTCAGCATTTATATTTTTGACTAAAGTTTTAGGCCATCTGATGGACAAATAGATAAACAAAAGGGGTGGAGTATCTGTTGGGGAGCTAACCATATCAGAAAAGCTGGGCTGTTGCCCTGGTAATGAACACTGGCCTGTCGTTTTGCATGCACGTTCCCCTCCACAGGCAGGTTTGAGGCGCTCCTCATCAGGCTGCGGGCGATGAAGGTGTAGTACATGGATATGACCAGCAGGGGAATGACATAGAAAATGAGGAAGGAGGCCGTGGAGTGGATCTTAGGGTGCAGTTCTCCAGCATGGGGGTAAGGGGCGCACGTGACGAAGCTCTCATTAGTGGAGCTGACATTGAAGGTGTGGAGGTCAGAGAAGATGGCCTCGGGGATAGCGACGACCAGGGAGAAGAGCCAGATGAGCGCCGCTCTCAGAACAATGCTGGTAGTGGTGCTTGATGTTTGGATGTCCAGAGGCTTCACGATAGCCCTGTACCTGATAAGACAGATAGAAGTACTTGACAAATTTATTTCGTTACTTGCAGTGCAGCTGACTGCCTTCAACACTTAAACTTCCAATAAATTATTTTTTTTGGCCACTTGGGGACAGTTAAAACACGCTGAAAACATACCACTGACATATTATCACTGTTTTGATCATGTGGTAAACATGTGGCAATAAAAACAAACCTTATCTAGATGATACCATCCACATGGTGGTGTTATGAATGTATGGAGGAGGGGATTAATATTAAGAGCTTGAACAGATTAAACTCTGGTGAAGTGAAGGCAGCGAGGTACTTTTTTTTTCTCCACAGTTTCATTACTAAAACCTTGAGCCTTTTTTTCCTAAGAGTCCTAAGAGTTTTTTTCACATGCCTGTATGCAAGGTTTATGTGGTATAAATAATATAAAAACAGACTGGCTTTTACTCCACTACATTTGTTACTAGAGAGAAATATTGTAGATTTCCTTATCAAATCTGATCAAACCACATCTACACAGTTCCAATGAAGCAGATTAGCAGAGTTTTTACTATAATAAATAAGGCCTGAGGTATCTAAAGTAAAGTAATTTCAATTAATTAGACCTTTAATTTTGATTGTCGTTATTATTATTCAACGGTGTAGATAAGTCTGACACCTATTTTGGAACTGCTATTCCCATGGTGCTTTTGGGGGATGTTAGCAGGAAGAATAGTGGAAGCAAATGCTGTGACTGGCATTCACTCAAGGGCCAAATTACTCTGAAGTCATCACGGGTACAGCTTTTGTTTTATTGTGTACAGCTCCCATTAGCTCCTACTGACGGTGATGAAAATGTGACACCTGGGTGGATGCACACATTTTCACCCCTTTAACAGAGTGGTGCAATACCGGCACTTAATACTGTCTGTCTCCATCTGAGCAGCTCTCAGACATCATTCAAAATCAGTCAGCACCGAGAAAGTGAAAGAGAGACTGAATAAGTAGCAGATGTTGAAAAGAACCACTGTAACCACCTGGCCTTTCTGCTGTTAACTAACCTGTTTTCCAGCGTGTTTGTGACACTAAATGCAGCATGCCAGTAAAAAAACACAAAAAAGCATTCTTGTCTGTAAAGTCCGATAAGATGAAATAAATCCAGGAAACTGATTGCCTTGAAAAATGTAAGTAAATATATCTATAAATCTTACTTTATCAATTTTTAAGTTTACCTAAAACTTAGCTGTATTTACTTAAATTTTGTGAAGTTGTAGCAACTTTAAGATGACAAGTGAATTGACATGAAAAGTTCACTTAAAATCTATAGTTCAGCATTGTGGGAGATGTATGTATTTTTGCCCGTAATTAAATAAGAAGACTACCACTATGTTCATTTCTGTGTGTGATATTAATCTTCTCATCTAACTCTCGGCAAGAATACGCTTATTTTCCAAAATGTTGAACTTTTCCTTACAACAACTTGCGCTGGAAGAAACCAGCCTAAAATATGATTACAGCATGTTTACAGGTATGCAAAACATATCAGCAAAGCACTTCCACGTGCGTGAAAAGTGTGCAGGTAGTACTGTAAATTTGAAGCACAATGCTAATTTTCTTACCTTGTTGTACAGGTACAACAGATATTGGTGCTAAATTGCTGCCAAATTAGTTAGGCAGCAGTTTTACTTGCTAGTAGTACTCTTCTGAGGGAAAGTGAAGGACCTTTAATTCAAATGTAGCTTCACTGAAAAACAGCAAATGCTGTAACAGGAAACAGGCTCACATTTGTTTACTTGCTGCTGTTAATAAGAGAATGTGATACAATATGAGATGTGCATCATGGCGGTGATTCCAATTCTTATTAAGACTCCAAGGACGATGAAGTAAACATTATTATAAGGTAGATAAAACCCAGGGACAATGTCAGTTAAAGGTTATCAGCACTGTGCTTTTCATATTATACTTTTCAACGTATTTCATGCGTTCACAAGGTTACTCGTTTACAGCAGTACAGAGGTCTTATTTTGTTGGAGGCAGGTTAACAGGATTTGTGCTTTTTGAAAGAAAAAAAAGGCCAAATATGGGAAATAGATAGCTATTGTTGAAGACAATCCAGAATTTATTTTCTCAGGTTGGAAATTGAAGTTTACGCTTATATATATTTAAGTAAGTCAGTACAATTATTTGTACAGCGCTTTTCACAGACAAAAGTGCTTCACAAGGATGATATACAACACATAAGAAAAAAAGGCACTGAAGATTAGGTGACTACTAACCACACAGTTAAAAGTGCAAAACTATTTTGCACAGTTCATAAATATCCACACTACACAACAAGAAAACATGAAACATCAACAATAAAAAAAATTAAAATACAGAGCAAGTGCGTACAAGATACCCAAACACCTGTTTAAACAGATGTGTTCTTAGCAAATTTTTAAAAAAAACCCAAACACAAAGTCAGTAAGCCAGTAAAGCATCCTAAAATACACATACACACACACACACACACACACACACAATCACAGGGTGAAGTGCGGTAATTTGGGATGCTTTTTGGTAGATTACCAAGAAAACCATGTAAAACTCCAAATACTGCTTTGAGTCTTACTTTAAGAGCTTACCATACTGTAGATCTCTGCTCTATTTCCGCAAAGAAAATTAGTTTCAAGTAAAAATTTCAAGTAAAATCAGGAAACTTTGGATGTTCAAGCACATCAAGAACCCTGATCTCACAACCATGACATGTTCAGGTAATGACACAGCAGGAAAGGTAAAATAAGACAATAATGTTTGTTTGGTTTTTGAATGATCGAATCTATTTATCAGTTAAGGCATTCATTAATTAAATCATTCATATGACCTCTGGGTAGTCATTAAAAAAAGACTGTCCAACTTTGGACATGTGTATGAGCTTGTGTGTATCTAAAAATTGAGGCTGATTCAGGAGTATTGTGGCTGTCATGGACTCAATGCATCATCTTAAACATTTTTTAAGTTAAAAAATGTCTGTATTACTACAGGGTGGCACACAATAGTCATGGTAAGAAGTCATGATGTTTTGGCGCCTAAAAACATGCTGGTTTCTCCTGAACTAAACCAATTCTTATATAGTTTTTTTCACTGTTACCTTAGTATGAATGTAAATGCACAGTACGTATGCAATGATGTATCGTTAATATTGTTGTCATACCTATGATTTTTCCTCCTTTTTGCTCATATGTTTGTTTTGTTTGTTATGTTATTCGAAATGTTGGGATTGTAGGGTGGGGCAGGGAGGGACATAAAGTACATATTGTAAAGATTATCTTTTTTCCTTTCCCCTTTGCTTCTATGAAAATAAGCCCAAGTGCTTTAAAGTACTATTCTTAACAAATAAAGAGCTTATTTTCTCTTCTTTTTTAAAGTGCTGGTTTCACTTTGGGAGAAACCAGTTGAATGTCCTGCCAAATTCAGGGAAACAACATTAGGGATGTCTTATGGTAGTGAAATGAACATCAAGTTCACGAGCAACAGCTCTGCAGACAGCAGACAGCATGTCAACGACACACTCCCTCAAAACTTGCTGTGTCGTATGAGCAACTCCAGCCTTTAAAGTGGCTTTTTATTGAGGTCATCCCAAGGCACACCTGTGTAGTAACGATGCTGTGTAATCAGCATCCTGATATGCCACACCTGTCAGGTCGATTGATCACCTTAGTAAAGATTGTAACAGAACTTTGACTGTAGGGATCATCTGTTCATTATTTATGAGAGGGGGTGGGATGGTGCAAAACGGGGGAGGCACTTGATATAATATTGTAAGCAGTTGGAATGAAGTTAGGATTTAGGTTTTTTTAATACCCCCAGAACCCCAAAACACACAAAAAGGTTTGAAAGACACGTTTTCTTTAAAAGCCAGATGATGGAGGGAGGGCCGTGCTTGTAGCTCAGGAGTGAGTCATGGCAGTCACACTCCCAGCCACCCAAAGTTACAAAGTGCCTGGCAAAGTGCATGAAAATAAAACAAAGACAAATTGGCTACAGTAACAATAATTTCAAGAGACAAGAAACATTTTGTGCAGGAAAAAACAGAGCAAAAGGGAAAAACACAAAAGTGACATAAATAAAGTACAATCCCTCAAAAAAAAATAACGAATAGCAATTAATTGATTCTGTAGCATTTGCCTACAGCACGTGTCAGCAGTCAGAAGCGCACAGATTATTCTCCCCTGAACAATAAAAGGTTAAATATTTGCTTTCCATTCTAACAGGCTAATAAAACATTTAGTTTGGACACATGACCTGTACCTGTCTTTACAAAGACAAATTAAGACTTTTTGGACGTTTTGGCTGACATGAAAGCTCTTTAAAACTGATAATAGGTTTAATAAGATGGTTAAAACAGAAAAAAACGTCCCTACCTGTCAGCAGACAGGGCAGTGAGAGTAAACACAGACACCCCGACCGAGGTGAGCTGAATGAAGGCGATGACTTTACAGCCCACTCTCCCGAACAGCCACTCCTCTGACAGGTAGCGGCTGGCATCCACCGGAGCGCAGGTCAGCAGCAGCAAAACATCCCCGAGCGCGAGACTCGACATGAAAAGATTGGGCACGTTGCGGATAGATTTGGCAGAACAAAACGTCATGATGAGCGTGATGTTGCCAATTAGCCCCAAAACACCGATTACACCGTAGACAGAAGCGATGACCACGCCGGTGAGCCACATCGTCCGCGCAGTGCTTTGGAGAGCTGTGACGCTGCGCGATGCGTTTGGGTACAGATGGTCCATCTCTCTGCTCCGTTAAATCAGCTGCTTAAGGGATTTTTAAAAAAAATATTTAAACACAGAGAGATACGTATGAGTCAGTTGGGGTTTCAGAAAGAGGGGGAAACTAAAATTGTGATAAATTTGTTTTCCAACTTTATATGCACGTCTCCCTCAGTGTTTGAATGTGGGGGTCCGCTGAAGAGGGCTGCCTCCCAGTGCGCTCAATTGCACACAGCATCCACCAGTAAACAACAATCAATACGTGTCTGCGCTACTCAATTCAAGAAAAAAAATATAAAAAATAAAATAGAAAGTGTTCAGTTTGAGAATGATATCAAATGTTTAAAATAGGCAAAAAAAAAATGTTAAAAATGAGATATCTCTATCTGTTTTATGTTCTTATTTTCTAGTCTCTAGCACTTAAAGGACGTTTTTAACTGCATTTAAATTTCCTTTCATTATTGTTTCTTTTGTACTTTGTCTGGTTGCTTTTGATTTTTTTTTTTAATGTAAAGCACTTTGAACTGCATTATTGCTGAAATGTAGGCTACTATATAAATTGGGCCAAAACTAAGTCTGTTATGTGTGTTTTTCATCCTTTACATATTTCTTATTAATTGTCTGTAACAAACACACACATACAAAGACACAAATAAACAAGATTAATGTTGTCTTCAAGAGTCACTTATTAAACTGTGGCTGAATTCTGATGCTGCTTTTATTTATTCTAGTGCTGTTTTTACTTTGTTTTATTAATTGTGCTCCTGCTGGTACATTTATTCTCTTTGTCTTTTTTTTTTTTTTTTTGTCTGGCTGTCTTGTTTTTTTTTTACTTTTTAAATTCACCAGAGAGTGGCAAAACAATGTTTTATTAGCTGTGCATATAATGACAATAAATTCCTCTTTCTTTTGTCTGACTTTACAATATGACACCTTATCCCCTTTTCTAATGTTAAATCAAAATGGACACATGTTTTCAGCTTTTATATCATTACCCATATTTTAGGATCAAGTGAGTACAGTCTTGAATTTACTTTTATTATTGTCAAAAATGTCTGTCTGTCTGTGTCTGCCCATAGAGTCTGACATTGCAGAAGGTGAGTGGGACATTCATTTGTCCCTAAACTGAAAATAGTTTATCTCTTTTGCAGCAGAAGTCACTTTATTACAGTTCAATATCTGGCTACAGCTTTAAGGGAGGATCATGCAAATAGGCAATGGAATTACACTATAGGAGAAGAAAAATTGATTTAATTCCATTTTATTGATAAAGCCCAATATCACCTCTCAGTCCTTGGACCCTCATAGCAAACACTGACTGGATATTCAGGCTATAATTGCTGCTGGACGCTTAAGAGAGGAGCGTGTGTGAGGCTCATATGAACTGAATTACTTATGTGGTGGAGAATAATTGATTGTTAATCATAAACTCATGTTTTTCAAGCATGGGTTTGATTTATTGTCTTTAGTTAATACTTGTGGGGATATGGAAAAGCGAAGCTGCCAAAATCATGAATAAATAAAAAATGAGTCTATTAATAAATTAATATGCAATTTAAAAGTAATATATATATATATATATATATATATATATATATATATATATATATATATATATATATATATATATATATGTATATATAAAATGTGACATAATATATGTCTGGTTAAATTTGCTTTGAATTTACCTTTGTATTAATTCCCATGTTAGTGTCCTTTCAGTGTTAGTTTTCCCTTCTGTCTGTTTTTGTTAAATTTTTCATCTATTTATTTATTTGTGCATTTATTTTTTTATTTATTTTAATACATTTCTATATTATTAATTTCTAATAGATTTTTAATTTATATTTGTTATTATTTATTTTCAGTTTTGTATTTCCCCCTATTTATTTCCTCAAACTTTTTTCTTTATTATTGTCTTAAACATTTTTTCAACACTTTCTAAAACATTTTTTCATGAATTTATTCTTCATTATGAAAATTAGGGGAGAGACAAGTCCCAGATGTTTGCAGATGTTGTATGAAGAGCGTCATAGATTCAATTATTTTATGATATTTAATTTTGCCAATTTAGAAAATTACCCATTTCATTATAATTTAATTTAGGATTAATATACAAAACCTTCTGTCCTCTAAAAGGCCCTGCGTGAAAAAGATTAGTGAGTGATTAATTGTGTTGCAAGCTTTACATAATTTGACGAAAGGTTTTAAATAAAAAAAACATACAAACTGATATTGCTTTTAGGTGTGAAATGTGAGGCTGAGACTCTATGAATTGATGTACAGTTTCATGTTTATTAAAATGGGACGGATTTACAGTTTGTACACTCCATCCACATTGGCATTGATTTAGAAAGCAACAAACAAGTACAAATGCAGTATATACATACCAGTATACATATATTTATAAAATACAATAGCCTTTTTTTTCCACACAACTGTACTTTTTTTAAAATTTTAATTTTATTATTATTCGTAGTCATGGTTAGGAGGCCTTTAAAGCAAGCTACACTGAAACTGTTCAGACAGAAAGATGCTGTGCAGAAGCTGTGAATTTCTGTCATGGAAAGTGAGTCAAGTCTACAGAATTTACAATATTGAGATCTCCATATTAGAAAAAATAGTCCCATGTTTGCACAAAGCTCCCTCACAGAAATGTGTTGCAGGTACAGAAGGCTATCGTCAACAGCACAGGCACCAGAGAAACAAGCAAAACAAACAACCGATGTGAAGAGGAAGGTTGGGCGATTGCGAATGAGTTAAAAATGAACAATAGAGGAGACACACTTCTCTGTTCTTTTGGTTGGTTTTTGCGTTTTTTTTGTCTTACTCACAAACTTACATTATAGTCCATGGAGGCCAGATTTTGGGAACACTGACTGAGTTTCTCCTTTTCTAAAGAAGTTTTGACAAATAGCTTGTAGTGTATATGGGTCAGGATTCATGTCACGTCTTCTGATCTTTGTTAGGGCCATCGAAATTGCTTTTTTAATGAATTCATCCGGACGGGCACGCTCAGTGAGACACATCTCTTAGATGATCAGTTGTTGAATATGAAAAAGAAAACATGGGAGGTACACAGTGGTTTAGAGAGTGTATGTTGTTTAGTTTTTGCCAGGGTTATGACATTCATGCATCTTCTGCTGCCTCAGTTAAGTAAATATCTTTTCAGCAAAGCTTCACATCCAGCTGAAATTTAAGAATATGTCCCTGATTTTTGATGGTTCACGGTTCAATTTAACAACACAAACACATTACGGACCTGCCAGTGTCTGTCTGGGAGAGACATGACAAGTCCCAGCTGCACTTTATTGTTACCTGACATGTAAGCAATTTTAGAAAGCACTAATGGACAAAGTGGTTCTGTGATGACAAACCTGTGATGAATTCTAGGTCTTCTTTACAGAGGTGTGGACTCAAGTCACTCAGTTCACAAATATGACAACTTTGGACTGGAAAAACATCAAAAGGACTAAAACACCAATGAATTTTGACTTCACTTGAACTTGAGCCTTTTGACCATCCTCCATATCCAAAGATTATAAATTGTCATTTAAAATTTGTGCCATGAATCAATTAATTTTCCTTTATTTAGTGAATCAACTCTTGTTATTTATTCTACTTTGTTTGAACCAATCGCAGCAGTCACATTACTGAGCGCCAATTGAAAGATCATTTGGTTTAAGTCAAAAAACTATGCCCAGATTAACAAAAACAAATTGTAGTGCGTAAAATGTGCTGGTCGAAAATTGTTGATGAAAACACAACAACTTCCAACTTCATTTGACATTTGAAGTTACACAATAAACCGTAAATTGGGGCTAATGTTAATGCTGTTGCCGAGATGTTAGCTTAACAGCTACGGTAGTTTTTCACAAAGTTGTTCAAACAACTAAATGCAATTTTTTTTAAAAATGCATTCATGGTTTTGTAAATTAAGTATTGGCATGGAATTTGTGGCTGAGCATATCATGATTTGATTAGGACTCAAAATTTAAAGTTTAGGACTTGAGACTAGTGACTTGCAAAACAATGACTTGACGTGAAGAAGGTAAATCAGCAGAGCTGAGATGCATTATGCCACGAGTTATTTTTGGGGCCATCAAAGCCATGAATGATACAAGTTTTGTTTTCTCTACATTTCCAAACATTAACAAATGTTTTGCCGCAGTGCAACGTCACGCATTATGATATGACCAATTTCTCTGACAGATATTCATTACATCATTAAGAAATGTGGTAGAAATTCATCCTCGACCACATCAACCACTCAATCTGAAGATTTAATGCCAATCCTGCACAAACAGTATATGCAAAAATTTTGTATTTTTCCCATCAGTCACTGGAAGTTGACTGTCAAAGCATTTCGTTTTTCCAAGATCAGGGTACGTGTTAATGAATTGTGATGTGGCAGAGGATATGGAAGAAAAAGATAAAACATATTTGGTGCATTTGTTCCAAAAAGCTTCTTAAGGCCCCCGCCCCCCCATCATCATTTAAAAAGCATACTCAGGCCATTTAGTAGAATAATGGTAAAGGGTACCACAAAGTAATTTCCTGTACATATTACTACCATCTTGTGGTCAAATTCTTTTTTACATCTTAACTAAAAAAACATCTCTTGCATCATCATATGTAAGCTTTGAAAATATACTGGATTTATCCACAGATGACAGTAACAGAGATAAACTAAAATTATATAATATAATTTCAACTGAAAATGTTCATTCTCATGTCTGGAACAAATTCCTAACAAAAGCCAAAGAATATCTTTATATGGCCTCCTAAATATTATTAAGGCTTGCCTCCAGCTCATTTTGACTGTAACTGACATTTATTTTGTGTTGACAGCATTCAAAAATGAAATATATTTTTATCACTGTATGATTCTGGCCAAACAAATAAAATGGATCTATATGACTGCAGGCAGGTGGTAAAGATCCAACTCGATTTATTTCATTTGTTACTGAAAACCAGAAAAAAAGTTATGCAGTTTGATTCCATATGATTTGACAGCACTCTAAATAACTCCAACTTTATGTATAACTGAGCCACAACACTTGTCATGTTTCACACTGCGTAGGTTTACATGCACACTAATATTCCACTATTATTCCAAATATGTCAATATTTTAAATTTGATGCGGGTCATATAATCAGCATATGCTTTTTGAATATTTCAAATTAGCAAAAGTAGCATTTTCAGATTTAGACATGGGATATGCCAGTATTATCCTGTATTATTGGGTCATGTATATAGCGCACTCAGAATACGCGTCTCAGTTGGGATTTTTACTGCAGTTTGCAACATGCAACCTACGGTTGGCTCTGTGTGCGTGGTCATTAATACACTGTAAACAAACCAACTCACCAACAGTTTGCAAGACTGTGGGGTAGAGATGCATGCCCAAAAGAAAAGATCATATTTCAGGTCGGAAAGAGAAACATACCTACTAAAATATCATAACGCCACCTCTTCAAGAAGGGGGCAGAAGGGCTGAAAGAGAGCTTCCTTATTTTGACGTGATCAACGACATGTTAGGGCACGGTCATTGGAGTATGCATGGCTGCACATAAACATGGAATATGAAAAACAGTGAAGGAGGAATTTTGTCTTTTTCGGAATAAGGGCAAGAACCGGAATATTTTGTGCATGTACTTAAATCTGTCACGCTGATTTTTACTTTAAAAAAATCCAAGAAACCTATTACCTTGAAAAAATATAAGTAAATTTAACTATTAATCTTCATTTATGTTTACTTTACGTCTAATTTTGAAGTTATAAAAACTTAATAGTGACAACTGAAATTACTTGGTTCAGTAAAGTTGGTAACACTTAGAAGAACCAAGTTGGTGTGACTTAAGTTGATCATGACAGAGGATTTTGCCAGTGACTAGCTGACTAGTTTGCAACTAGTAAAATACAGATATATAGCACAGTCAATATAATATACTTAAGTTGCTAAAATTTAGAAAGACTGATTTGATTAAACTTGTCATTTTTAAGTTGCAAAAACTTTACAAAATTGAGTAAATATAACTACATTTTAAGTAAACCTAACAATTAGATAAAATATAAACATACATTCAAACTAACAGTTATATTTCATAAGATTTTTAAGGCTGGTTTCTTAGATTCTCAAAAATGTAAGTCAACTTGTCAGATTTTACAGTGTGTAAACACAGTCAATGTGTGTACTGACATCTTAGAAGCAAAGATTATTTGATCTGTTTAAGTTTTAGAGGGTGAATCTGATAGATGCAGTTCGATTATTGAATTGCCAGTAACATACTGATGAACAGTGGAGCAATGTAAGATACCATGTAGTGTTTTATAGTGTTGTTGCTCTACAGACGATACACCGACTTATGGTCTCTCACATTGATAACAGGACATTCAAATTCTGTGGTTTGGATCGAATTGTTGAAGTGAAACATTGTGAAAACAACAACCAGTACCTGTACGGCTGAGGGGGAAGTAAAGCTGCAGCGAGACCAGATCCCAGAGAGAAAGAGACAAACATAAAAGACTGTTTCCATCAGTACTGATGAGTCTTTGTAGTATTTCACATTAAAACCCAACACTGCAATGTGCAAAGTTAGGACAATATTAATACAATACCCACATGAGGTGATCAGACCAATACTGTAAGAGTGGTAATACTACGCATGCTTCGGAAATTTCTGCAACAGGTTTCAAATATAGTGTGGTCAAGCAGTCTCTCAAATTCAGGTTTAAAACTGTTCAAGCGATGATGATGATGACCAGTACAGCACTGAACCCACAGGTAAGCACAGGAGCCGTTCTTTAATTACTTCTCCGCTTAAATGGATTAAAGGGCCGGGTGACTCAGCTGTTGTTTCTATTAAAAACTTGCAGTCTGACAGTGTGGTATAATTGTGGCACAGGAATAAATTGATGAAATCATCTGTTTCTTCCTTGCTCTCACTCATTCTGCGTGCGCACACACACACACAAACACACACACAAACACACACACACACACACACACACACACAAGCACGCACTCGCACAGATTTCTTTGTGTTTCTCATCACCTCCATAGCAGATTCTACTATGGCAATGGGTGTTCTGTGCTTTTTGTTTTCCTCACAGTCCTCAGCATGTCCTGCTTCAGTTTGGTGCCTCTGATCACAGATCACATGGTAGTTTGAGGGGTCAAGTCTCACGTATGGTTACTGCTATTAGTTAACTGTCTCTTTGTGGGAGAGTCTCTTACTCTCTGGGCGACACAGTGAGTGTGGACAGGCACTCCACCTGGCAGGCACACCACGTCAGGCTCACTGAAGGTGTTGTGGCACAGGTGGCATCCTTTCTTTTCAGACACAAAGATTGGTTTCTTCCGGTCTTTCAACTGTGGAGAAAATACATTAGAGTTACAATGAGAAATGGGCACAAAGATAACACTGCAGATGCTAAAATTACATAATCTATTAGACAATAAATGCTAACTCTTCAACATCTTAAAAGCAAATAGATTTGTTGTGGCACATTACCACAGCATCAACATTTGCTGCCTTATCTAGATTTTTTTGGAGCTGCATATGGAGCAGTAAAGCACCAAGCACAGAGAAGGTGAAACTTAACCGTTTATTAATTCAAATTGCTTTCATACAGTTTTTGTGTCGTCTATTGTTTTTCCAGCCTACTTTAGATGAAACCAGCAGAGTTTCCATGGAAACCGCTCACCCTGCAGTCCAGTGCTGGGTCTAATCAGCAAAGAAAAGTTTGCTTTCACTCGCCTTTGCAGCGGTTGCTCCTCTAATCCGTCTATCTGATCTGATCAACTCTAATCGATCCAACCACCAACTGATCAAAAGGAAGTCTTCAAGTGTGATGATCAAACTGTTTGTGCCTCATTTTACAGCCCCAAACAACAACAACAAAAAAAGGCTGCTGAGGAACGAAGTCAAACTCACGAAGCTCATCAAGTTCTGCCAGAAAACATAGTAAAGGCTCAGTCAAGGGCTGCAAGTAGCAATTATTTTCATTTTTAATTAATCTGCAGAATATGTCCTAATTTATTTCATCAATAAAATGTCAGAAAAATCAACAAGCCCATGGAGATATATTCATTGTTTTTCCCAATTAAAAACCCAAATAAATTCAGCTTACTTTCATTTACAACACTAAAAAGTATCAAAGCTACTAATTTTAGAAGCTGGAACCATGACATTTTTGTTAGGACAAAAGATACGTAAACTATTAATAGATAACAGTAAAACATTCATTTCTAGTTGATTATTGATTAAACGACTAATCGATGCAGCCCTTGTTCAGTTCATAATTTAACTAGTTTAGTTGGGATTACTTCTCCTGTTAGAGAAGTACTGATGAAAATCTAACTTCACCAACACCTCTGAGACAAACAGTAATTTCTCTTCATATTATCAGAATTATTACGTTAGATCTTTGAGAAACTGATGCTGTCTTGTCTTTTGAATAATAAAAAAAAGGTCATAATTCAATAAATAATGGTGTTGTACCATGCCCGTCAAACAACACATTAAACAAGGGTAGCAGTTAATTAAATAGGACTATTTCTTCTAACTGTATGTTTTTGTATTATGTTCTGTGTTTCTCACCCGGTCATGCAGCAGTTGAAGGTTTTCAGAGCGGGCTAGTCCCAGAGCAATGTGGGAGGTGCGGCAGGCGTGCATACTGGCCCTGACGACTCGACCCAGAAAGGGCCGCAGCAGTTGCAGTGACCAGCCGTCAGGGAGCATGCGCAGGACACGGACGGCATCAAACACCTCGCCGTGCCGATTCAGTAGGTCTACTGCCGCCATCTCCAGATCTCCACCTCCTGCTGCAGTCTGGGAATTTCCAGGAAGGTTCCCGTCTAGATACACCCCCAAGAGCAGGTGAAAAAGCTGCTGCCGGTAAGCAGAATCCCGACAAGAAGAGACCCAGACGCAGAAGGCCTCAGCAGACGAGTAGTCTCTCAGCTGGTGCACTAATATATGCAGCGCTTTGTCATGCTCCTCCAGTTTTCCGTGTAGTGTTGCACGCTCTAGCAGCAGTTGTTCACAGTTCTCCATCTTAGCTAAACAAAACAGAAGGACATGAAACATTGAGGCTCAAATCCTGCATGACTATTTCTATCAATTAGTTTGGAAATTCCTTGATAGCAAACCAGAGCTACACTAAGACACCATTGCATAAGATGCTACAATCTGTTATACAATGTATTTTAAGTTTAAGATGACATGGATATGAGTTGTATATAACAATCTATACCTCATTACAACTAAATAAAAATCCATCTTCAAAGTGTTTGAAATGCTGTTTACACAAAAATAGAAAGATATGTCTAAAAAATAAATTATTTGTGTGTATCTTCAGAGTTGTTTCACCTAAAAGAAACTGTGCACGGTAAAGGTCGGACTCCCTGAGCAGAGCTTGGAGCCTCTCTCTTGCTCTAGCGAGCTGCTCCTCGTCTGTTGGCGACTCCGACAGCAGTAACAAAACTCTCTCCAGGTACAACACGGCCAGGTGCGTGTGGAATTTCTCTTTCTGCAGCCACGGACATAAAAGAATGCAAACTGAGTTCAATAAATGTTCCATAGGAAGGTGCTTTGAAAACAGAACAAAAAATGCATGAACAGTTGAACTAAAAAGACTGTGCTCACGTTTTTGCAATATTTAAAGAGTAACTTTACACAGGGCTCCCAAGGACCAAGAATAACAACTATTTTTCTTGCACCACTTGCCTGGCGATTTTCGGACATCTCAATCTCTACTGATACATAATTTCAGCTAGTGGGCATACATGGAGGGAGAGACACCACACGGGGAGTAAATAGAGAAATTAAAGTGTTGGTAAACTAAATGTCACATAGCTACAGAAAGGAGGATTACTGGAACCATTTCATAACACACAATAAAATTCCATTACTTTTCCAAAACTTTAAGTGATTTTTCCATAATTTTTCCAGGCCTGGAAAATGTGTTTGGGAAATTCCATGACTTTTCCAGGTTTTCAATGACCGTGGGAGCCCTGTTTATTTAGCAGGATTTTCAAACTGAGGATGTGCATGCCCTGCAGTGTAGATTGTGTAGATTGCGATGATTGTGATTGGCCCAGGTGTTAATATTTTTCTTGGCCCTCACCTCGGCCCAAACACATACGTGTGCTTATGTACACACTAACGGACACACACAACTGGGTTAAACTGGGCCTGCCAGGGCTCAGCTCTGGCACACAGGCTCTACCATGGGGCAGCTCTGCATATACTTTAAAGGTGATCTAAGTCACCCAGCTCACAGGTCAGGACTGTAGGAGGATGTCAGTGCTAACTTCTGACTCACTGTGTCTCATGTGACCAGTTTCATAGTCAGCATGTGGCAAACAGTGAGCCTGTTGCAGTCTCAGTACTTTGGGGAACTGATGCTGCAGGGAAAATCCTTTAATGATGCCTGCTACCCTGCAGCCAGAGACCTGAACCTCTCTCACCACAAAGCCACCGTAGATATTTTTATCCTATTTATTTTACCTTTATCCTTCTCTCCAGCACCAGGTGTTCCAGGTAGAGGAGCAGTGCCTGGCTGTGCTTCCCCAGATACGTGATGACATCATCGGGTTTCACTTCTGGCAGATCTTTCCTGGAAGGCCTCTTAGTAAAGATGTGGACACCTATCTATGAACAAAAAAAGAAAGGCTAGTTTTTTACAGTAGCTCTACCACTGCATGCAACATGTGAGAAAATGATGCAATATAAATTGTCATAAAAAATCCATTGTATTGCAAATAAGCAAATTTAATCCATCTCCTTCTGTTCAAGTCACACATTTATAGAGTTGCTTGCCAGTTTATATAAAGGGAACTCTATATGAACTCAGTACGTTCTTTTTATAAAATAAGGAACCGAAAAAATGAATTGTGAGAACCGTGAAGTGACGGATAACATCTCTGCTGCCATCTTGATGTCTTATGCACGACTGTTAAATTGTGACCATAAAGAACGGTTACGTGTTTTTACCTTTATATAGTCATGCTTATGCATTGTGGTTAAATGTGCATCTTTTAATGTCATTTTTTTAATTAGCAGTTGTTATGGTTTTGTCTTTTACCATCTGAAAATCCACCATCTTGGCTAACTTGACTAACTAAATACATTTTATAAAAATGAAATGAATTTATTTTAAAAATCAACTTTGCATCTAGTTGACTGGCAGCAATAATCTTGACAGTTACATTTTTAAGGTCACTTATAGCTGTGGTAACCTACAGTGGGATCCTTCCGCAAGGCCCAGTCTGCATACTTCCATACAAGATCCAGGTTGGAGCAGGAGCAGAGAAAGTCCACGATGTACTCATAAAGGTCAGATCTCGTGGAGTCCTGCAGATCCCCATCGACCACACGAATCCACAACTGCCAGAAAAAATTAAAGAGGGAATATGTTAAATTTCTAAACATAATGTTGGTGCTGATTCTAAAGTGAGAAACTGTTTTGGTGTACATACCTGAAGTGCTGCTGAATCCTGACCATTATAATGATAGAGCAGCCCAAGTGCAAAATATCTAGGAGGGAAAAAATGTAATTGGCTTGATTAAACTGGACACATTATCAAAGCTTTACCAGGTGGTAGTTAATGAGTATTCACCCAACAAGTCCCACCTTCTGCTAATTACTGCAGTTTTAGGGCCCTGACACACCAAGCTGATGGTCAGTTGCGATCAATGTCGGGCCATTGGTGAGTGTCTGTCACCCTAGTTTTTGCGGTACGTCCCACACTGTTGGCTGTTTGTCGGCGCCATAGCAGAGCCAGCAGTGAGTGAAATTTCTCTGATTGGCAGTTCAGTTCAGTGCATTATATGAGAAACGGAAGTGAGGAAAACAAACTACTGAAGTAAAGAAGGCGTGAAATCGAAACAAACACGCAATATGAGCAGAAACTGTTCCTACTTGAAATATTGTTCGCTCGAGCACGGTAAATATCCAACACAACAGTCGGCCTTTATCGCCTCTAGTTCTTTGATGTCAGCTTGGTGTATCTGGACTTTGGAGTTTGATGTGACATAATCAAATTGAGACAACCAATTTACCCTTATCACAAAATGTGCTGTTTCAACTTCAATGTGTTTGTTTGTCCATTTCAATAATAGCACCTCTACAGATGAGAAGGCTTTTGAGAAGTGGAGACTACAAAATGTCTCTGTGTGTTAACATGTAGTGATTTTCTGTGTTTTTCCACATATGATCATTTGTATTGACTTATTCTTAAAAAGTAGAAACTCAAAACCAAAAATAATAGTATACACACTTGTGATATTTCTCCAGCCACGGGATGCTGTCTGTTAGTAGGCAGGAATTGTCTGAAGCTAGCAGGTCTAGAAGGCTGTCATGATCCTGTTCAGCATACAGCTTTAACAGCGCTGTGTCCACGTCCTCTCTGCAGCCATTTGCCACTTCTGTGCTTCGTACCTGTGTTTAGTGATGGAGGAAAACATTTAATACATATACACTTAGAACTTCTGACAAGTGAGCTCACTGCGAAACTCTGACAATTATTCTTTTTTTATTCCATTTACCTCCCCCAAATAAGTGATAAGAAATTTCTTGCATCGCAGCACTTTCTCCTGGTCGCCCTGTGCCAGGTGGTTGAGATCTGCAAACTCGTGTAGAGGAGGGTGGCAGCGTGTGAATGTAGAGGAAGCTGGCAGCAGCAGTGGGTAAAGAGATATCAGCTCCCGCACATCCAGCTGACCCTTCCTGCAAACATAAAAGTGAGAAATAAAAAATTGCAAAAGAGTGACACAATCAAGAACTAAAAGCCAGAAACTAGTAAGCAGTTACAGAATGCACACAGTGCATCATTGCTGCATAGTCGTCATTATTCGTTATGAATAGTAGAAAATGTTTTTGTCACTGTGTATTGGTATTGCAGAAAATTACACATTAGAGGAAATGTGGATTTCCTGGGGAAACACTGGGCTAGACAGTACTTGCAAGACTCAAGCCACTTACATTTTAATCCCCACACAAAACAAAGCAGTCATGGAGCAAATCAAACTCAAACCGACTCAAAATCTTACCTGAAGTGTTCTTTTGCTTCTAGAAACTGTAGTTGGCCAAACTGTATGAAACCTGCCTGCTGAAGAATTCTTTTGTGCAAAATCTGTACATGAAGAAAGTGACAATAAAGGAGACAATTGTGTTTTTTAGTCCAGCATCTCATATTAAAACACCTCAGCTTGAAAAAACTTATCAAATTATCACAGATTTTTAATAATAGTATTATCATTGTATGTGCTATGAATAACACACATTGTCATCTTTTCAACCATATAGCCAAAACAACACACTATTTGTTACCTGGTACTTGTCTTTGGGAATATTTTGCTGTGCTCCCTCTGTGAGGATGAGTGCCTCCTCCACTCTGTGACTGGCCAGTAAGTCCTGGATCTGTCTCTCCAGCGGCAGGGGGACGAGGACATACACAGCCTTAGTGGAGGCCAGGATGACCTTTCCTAAAAACACAAAACAATCACAGGTCAAAACACTTACAGCCACTACTACACAAAGTGATGTCACATTAGGCTTTTTTAAACAACCTACAGACTCTGCTTCATCTTAATCCTGTGGTTTACACATCTTTGAAAAAATATTGTCGAGTTTCTGTCGGGTTTGAGCCTCAATGCCTGCTTGAACTCGACTTGGAATAGATAACAACAGAAGAGGCAGGACATCTCATTCACTCTTATCCTTCATTAATTGGGATGATGATCATTGAAATATGAGTGTTAGGTTGAAAACCTCAAAGAAAAGGAATAACAAACCTTCAGATTGAAAGAAAATGCAACTTTTTTAGTTTATGGCTTAACAAATATTGGTTGACGGCGCACAAAAGCCTTCATGTGTCCAGCTTTAGTTGCTTATCAGCTGTTGAACTGGAAGACTCTCTGTAAAAGGAAAATGTTGCTTGAGCTTCAGATCCCATTAAGAATTAAAACCCCAGGGTGCAGCTCTCCAGGGATATCAGACTCTCTGTGCTGAAAGCTTTTGGTTTCTCAATCCAGCTAGCCAAAACAGTAACTCTTTACATCCCTGGACTATTTAATAACAAAAGCCTGTTTTCCATTTTCAATTTTCAGGGAATTGTGTGCGATAAGGAATCACTTGACAGTTATAGACACATTATTTATCTCCATTTTCCATTACATATATGGCAAGGATAATTTACTACGAGTCTGAAGATGGAAAATAAGCTCTGGGGGAGCCGAGTTATACAGAAGTGACCTCTGTAGCCTAAATCTTTTCCTAATTTACACAAATAATGGCAAAACTTCATGCACATTAATAAGATAATCACTCCTGATTTCTTTTGAGAAAAGTTGGTTTGATTCCAAGACGTAGGATGAAAATCCTTTAGAAAACAAAAGTATGTGGAGGATACCTTCAAAGTCTTGCAGAATGTGTCCATCCCTGAATGAAAGTGTCTGTTTCAGCTGCTGGTCCAACATGCTATGGATGGTGATGAAGCTTTCATCTAAAGCCACCACGTACGGAAAACACACAGCAGCACCAATCACGCTCTCTGACCAGTTGACTGGAGCGCGCTGAGATACCCCTTCTGCATTGGCAAACATTCCTGGAAGGGGATGAGGAGAGAGAATTTTATAGTTTATTTTTGGGCTTTTATGCCTTTAATGTATAGGAAAGATTTGGTGTAAAAGGGGGAGAGAGAGAGAGAGAGAGAGAGAGAGGGGGCGACATGCAGCAAAGGGCCGAAGCCGGAATCAAACTCGCGGCCGCTGTGGCGAGGACACAACCTCTGTACATGGGGTGCCTGCTCTAGCCACAGAGCCATTGGATGCCCTAGGACAGAGATGCCTAATGCAAACCACTCAAGAAACACACCAGCAGTGGTGAAGTGTGGGCTGCAGTAGCTTACAATGCAATATCAATGGAAAGCTGCAGGAGCCTCTCTGCACTGTGGCTATTTGAATCTGTAGCAAAGTGCAGCTAAACTTTAAGTTGGGGATAATTTAACCTTGGAGGCAAAATGTGTCCAGAGAAGATCAGTAGCAATCAGTTCTGTGACTCCTGTGACTCTTCCTGCCCAAAAAGCATGAACGTGGTCCCAGCTGCAGAAAGCATAATAATTGTGGCGGGACGCACTTTGTGGCTGATAAGTGTGTTTTCGGCGCAAGTCAAGAAATGTCAAAATGTTTCAAAAGCACAAAGACTACCACCAAAGAAACACAGAGAATGCACATAGGCCGTAAAATAATACTGAAGTTAGCCTGATTCAACAATTCATATGATGCATTTTAAATCAACCAGCAAGTGCTAAGGGGGGCAGGAAGAGGGAGGAGACCATTATGGCAGTCTGAACTAGGAGCAGGACAATCAAAATATTATCGAAATCGCAACATTCACAACATACCATTATGAATGAAGCTTTGTGGTGCTACAGAGATTCACTGGCCTATAAATCATATTCCAGATGTGAGGGAACATGCTTGTTGGGTGTTAACCCCAGCAAAAGTCACATCATCATTGTTTTATGATTTTTTTTTCAGTGAAATTGAAATGCAAAAATGACCGTTGCCACTAAATATTCGAGTCATATCTCAATCAAAATATCGGTCACAATAACCGCAATACGGCTGTTTTTGCATATCGTGCAGCTTGAGTCCAAATGGAAAGTGGACATTTGTGCCAAATTTGAGGAAACTCCCTCAAGGCCATCTTCAGATATAATTCGTTCAAATTAGACAAATAAGGTCACAGAGAACTTGACCTATGAACACCAAATTCTAATCAGATCATTGTTAAGTCTAAGTGAATGTTTTACGCTTAATTTAAAGAAATACCCTCAAGGTGTTGAGATATCGTGTTCAAAAGAATGAGACAGATAAGGGCACAGTGACCTTGAACTTTGACCTTTGACCACCAAAATCTAATTAGCTCATCCTTGAGTCCAGGTAAATGTTTACACTAAATTTGAAGAAATTCCCTAAAGGCGTTCTTGAGACAACGCGTTCACAAGAATGGGTCGGACATACGTACAGACGACCTGAAAACATAATGCCCCTTTGCGCCCGTTTCACTCGTAATTTAGAGCCAACAACCACATGCCAAGAAAAAATATTCACAACTTTGTAAATTACATTTAATTCTTTTTAGTACCGTCAGAGGCCTTTTTGGAGGAACTGAATTAAACGCGCTAACATTTAAGACTTTTACAGACTTACCGAGACCACCAGGTGCTGCTAAGAGGAACTCCTCCCTGCCGATCCTCTTCACAATGGGTCTCCTCTCTTCACTGTTGTAAGGAAACAGGTCTTGGGAGGCTCCGGTGTTGTAGTTCAGAATCATGTACTGTGTACCGAGGGCCAGGCACAAGAAGTAACCATCAACACTGACAGCACACGGCTGCTCGGGAGTGGTCACCTCTTTGACCAGCTGCACTCTGTCCTCATACACCATGTAAATCTGCACTGTCCGCCGCTTGGAGGAGAGCACGCCCATTTCCACACAGAATGGATCCCCGTTCACCGGGTTCTCGTTAATGCAGAACGATGTCACGCCTCTGATCTTGGCTCCCCCTCCTGCCGCCGAGGGCACGGTCTCCAGTGTAACCATGTCAACCAGGAACACTATTCCATCGCAAAGCACTATCAGACGCTCCAACGCGGAGGCTGCGCGCAGCTCAGCAACTGGCTTCTTGAGGCCCAGGTATTTGTGCAGCAGCTTTTGAGCCGAGTAACTGAGTTTCCCTTTGGAGGAAGTGACCTCGTCCAGCAGGAAGTGGTGAATGAAGCAGTCATTGGTGCCCATGTACAAGTGCTTTCCACAGCATTCGATGCACTCAATGTTGATGCGAGCCTTGTCGCCCATGAGGAGATCTCGCTCCACAGCGGGGACAAGCTCAAAAGCCTTCACACTCATCTCAGCCAAGGCATCTACACTGCAGGATACAAACGAGACAGGCATCAACAACACATCAATAACACATTATTAAGTTACTGGCAGTCCATAAATAGGATATACTGAAGCATGGGCGTGTCTCTCATTCACAACAAACTCTGGATGTGTTATTTTTTGTGTGTGAGAGCACAAAATGAAAAACAAAGCTCCCAAATTTTCAACATCTTAAGGTTTTAAGTGTTTTTAGGGGCAAAACATTATTAGGGTTCTTTAAGCTGAAGGCAAGTTAAATTTCAGAGTTTTTGTAATGCCACTCTGCATTAAATTTAAGATGAATTTTGCAATAACCCAAATTGAAATAAAATTAATTATGATAATAATAAAAAAAATGTTTAAAAAAGCATGCAGTATTTTCGGGGGAAAATTACAGATGTTATCTGTATTATTTTGATACACTTTAAAAGGCAACATTAGAAAAAAAAAATGTTATGCAATTGTTCATTCACTTGTTTCACATTAACAGCTGTTAAATTATCTGTTGTTTTGTGCTTGTTGTTGTTGGTTTTTAATTATTGGAGGGTAAAATGAACTTTCATCTATCTTTGTGAAATGAAATTAAACACCCAGAACAAAAGAAAGAATAAAAATTCAGACACTCTTACTTCTTATATCTTAGCATTTTTACAACTTTTGAAAGATTGATTCAAGACTTTTAAAAAACAATTAAGGCCTTATTTTTAGATCACTGAATTGTATGCTTTTTAAGACTATTTAAGTTCCCCTTGGTAAATCTATCATTTTGGGCTCTGGGAACTGACAAATATTTCTCTAAATTTTCTTCAATTTTATAGATCAAACGATTAATCAACAACTTAATAAAATGAAGAGGCTAGTTAGCAGCTTATTTATAAATTCACCAGCTCACAGAAGTAAACTGACACTTAGTTAAGATCCAGCAGTGTGCCTTTAGCTGTGGCATGATTACAATACATGTTTACATATTAGACATTTGACTTAGCTCAGGGTGTGCTCAGGACGTAGCACCTGCATATGAGACTTGCATGTTTACTAAGGTTAGCTTTATCTTCTGACATATATGAATACATTAATAAGTGTTTTATGTTCCTTTTATTTTGTTCTATCTTGTCACTGTGTGTAATGCAAGTACAGTCTTGTACACCTACATATGGGTTGGGCACTCAAGGGTGTGTGACACTATCACAGAAACACTACTTATGTCCTAACCATGGTGATATTCACACATATATCTGTTGATATCCAAGCCACTGGAGTGTTTTTCTTCTGTAATAACTGTTAAAGATCTATTAAATGTGTCTTGTTATGGCTACTGTCTGAGCTCCTTCCCTACCATTTGCAGCTTTACCAAAATGTCCTGTGTTATATCTTGAAGCAAGGTTACTTGTTTTTCCTGAAGCTGAGTCTTGTTGTGGTTTATTTTCAACAGTTCTGGCAAACATTAGCTCACAGACTCTCATGTAACGTTGCTACATTGATGATAGCTTAAGACGTTGACGCTAGTACATCCACAGAGGCTAACGGCAGTAAAAAACAACAACATTTAAAGATGAACACGTGCTAAACTGTAGGTAGAGTATCTTATTAAGTAGGCTTAGGTAGATCTAGCACGAGAAGAAGTCTAATTTGATCATATTTCTGTGGCTTCTGGGCCAGCTAGCTTGCTAGGCTAACGTTAGCTTAAACAGCCCAGTTGCCATTGCTAGCAAACTAACTAACGATGAGCTACATTTTCAGTGCTGCCAAATAAAGGTTTATTAGTAATGTGCCTCACGGGTTGTCTGTGTTAAGAAATGCAGCCAGTTTGCAGCCGGCCTCTCCTTTCTTGAGATGATGCTCTGCGCATTAACTTCCTCCCTGGTTCCTTCTGAAGCTGTTAGCGTTAGCGAGCATACCTACCGCTGCAGACAGCTCAGGACGGCAGGCCGGGGATCACCACGCACAGGCGAGCCTCTCTACGCCGAGAACAGCGGCCACGACATGTATTTACAGTGACACATTAATACAGCCATGGTGCCTCGTTCGGCACCGCACCGACAGCTGGAAGATACGGCTGTGATGGCAGCGTTATTGGGTCTTCCTCGTCCAGGTAAAACACCGCCCATTTGCGCTGAACTCTGCTGGCTGCAGGTGATACTGGGGTGCGTTCAAGACCCACTAGCAAGGGGCAGAGATGTTTGATTTCTAACACATTTCAAACTGACTTCTTAAATATGTAAAAAATAAAATAAAATAAAATAAAAAAAAACACTAATATTAATATTACTACTACTAATAATAACAGCAGCAACAACAACAACAACAACAACAACTAAAAACAATAATAATAATAAACAAAGACATGTTTGTAATGTCATCATTAAGTATAAATGTTTATTTAATCAGGCAAATCCCATTGAGATCTGATTTTCAAGAGAGACCTGAGTACATAAATAAAGGTAGTACATAGAATAATTTAAAATGTACAACATCAATCATTGTGCATAAAAAATATGAAATATATTTTTTAAAGTAGTAAAGACCAAATAAAGCAATATAGTAAAATAAAAGTCAATTTAAAAAGTTTAAAAAAAAAAAAAAAAGAAAGAAAAACCAAAACATACAGTCATAGTTAAACCAGTCAGAGTTTTGATTACATTTCTGAACTGACCCATTGGAACCAAGTAAAAGTACTCATTCCACACATTGTAGAAATACTCTGTTACAAGTAGTACTTTCTTTTCATTTATTTTTAATAGGTTTATAGGCCATCATTATCCTCAGTGCTACAAATATTTTTTTTCTTGAGCCTCCTTAAAGTTAGTTGACTTTTTCCATTTCAGGCGACAGAAATATATACAATGAACAAAAAATTCAAACGTAACATTTTTGTTAGAGCTTGGGTTGCAGAATGGCTCGTTTCAAAATTATAGTATCACTGGATTGTAGTGATTGATGCATTAATGTGTTTATCACTTTAATGCTGCGGCTGGAAATGATGGGGCCAGTTACCTTTTATATATGAAGTAGTTGTACTCACCAGAATCAATGAAGTTGTATCTTAACCCGTACCACTGCATCGTAATTACTACTTTTATTTACACTTTGCATTATTAATTAAAACCCACAAAGGAATTAAAATAATTATTTAATACATTTATAAATATTATTGGAGGAAAATGAACGCGCGCGCGCACACACACACACACACACACACACACACACACACACACACACACACACGCACGCACACGCACACACACAAAACTTCAGTATGTATTAGTAGTTTAATTTATTAAGTTATTTAGCACACTGTCACTTAATTGTACGCTGCTGGACCCGAATTACTAGTTTCGTTTAACTCATGGTGTCCACACGTACAGAATGACAATAAAATGAACCTTGAACTTTATTTATTCATGTATTTATTCATCTACTTACTTATTTATTTATTACTTGTGACTTACGAGTTGAATTTTGTAAGCGAGTGAAATTTGAAGTTGTTCTGCTCAGTAGAAATTGATGTCGTGATTTTATTTAATGTTTTATAGAAACAAAAACAAACACAGTGACTGGCTGTAAAAGTTCAGACTGTCTCTGAACGCAACTCGGCCGCTTTTCACCCAAGATGCACCTGTCCAACTGAACTGCCGGAGAAAAGCCATTTTGTTGTGCTAGCTAGCTATGTGGGTAAAAGAAAGCCACCGAATAATATGAGTCTACTGTATCAACGCTAGCTATGTCGCTTCTGCTTGTTTGTTTAGTGTCGCAAAATACAATAATTGAGCTCGTTAAAATCTGTAAGTAGCCAAGACTGGCATGTAGTAGCCTAAAACAAGCTAAAGTGTCGCGGAGAAAGACGAAAGCTGGGAGCTTAAGTGTGCTGCAGTTTCAGATAACACACTGTTAGCTAGCTATCTGTTTACTTAGCCGACGGTAGTTATGTTTTCTGATTAATTAACCCACCGTTAGTCAGTGTTTGTTTGTAAATGTGTTTTAAATACAGTGCTATTGTATGTGCTGTCCACCAAAGACAACTGGTTCAACAAAGAGTCTGTAGCTGAGTGTAAATAAACAGGCGGCTGAACAATCACACAGTAACTTGGAAAAAAACACACTTGAACCATACAGCGTTAAGCCAAAGCGCTAATCTGATAATGGCAGAGGACACCCGACAGGACAAGAGAGCCAGCTTCTCCGCTATAACCGAGCACAGCACCAATGGGATGGCCAGGACCTCCGCCGTGGCCTCAAGCAAAAGTGGCGCTTCAAAGAAATTAGTGATCAAAAATTTTAAAGGTACTGTCACTGATCGTTTTCACCTTTGTTATCTAACACTTACATCATTTCATGTCAACACAGTAAAGTATGTAACTTTTAGAGCAAAAAAGTTGTCTGGGTTGTGTATTTTATAACAGTAAACATAATACACACAGTTATTGTTGCAGCAGGACTGCAAAGACAGAAGGGATTTCCTTTGCTGTTTTGGTGCATAGACGACAAACATAAATATAGATTAGAATGAATACATTAAAAATATTTTAAAGATGTTATTACACTATAAAAGAAATTAGACAAGAACCAGGCAGGAATGTGCAAAAATATATCATAGGGTAAATAAGTTTCACTGTATTTCATTTCTTTCTTTCTCGTTGTTGTTGTTGTTGTTGTTGTTGTTGTTGTTGTTGTTGTTGTCCTGGTCCTGCATACAAGCAAATGTGCCCAACCCTCAAAGATTTAAGATAAGACAGACTTTATTGATCCTCACACCAGGGAAATTCACAGAGTGATCTTGCAACTTGAAATACATTTAAGTGGAGAGCGAAATGTAAGACAACACTGCAATATTGTTGCAGTAATCAATCCAAAATAAATATTATTTTATTGCTCAGTCCCCAAACAAAATAGTCTGCCTTGCAGCCCAGCCTCAGCAAACAGAGTATCAAGAGTAGAGAGAAGTGTGCAGAAATAGTATTTCAAAAAGAGGTGTGTTAATGTAACACACATAGACAGAGGTGAAGGCGTTGATGTAAAGAGTAGTGTCAATGAAAAGTAACATACATATTTAATGGGCCCATAATCTAAAATAGGGGTAGAATTAAAGTGTTATCAATTGAAAGAGCATTTGGACTACAAAAACAAGTACAATTTGTTGACTTAACTGCCCTGACTAGTACATGTCAGTGTTTGTTTTTGTAATCACACATGTCAATTTGCATCTCCCAGTGATTTAGTCATTTTTGCTTGATGCATTGATTTTACTGGGGTGTGATGATTTTAAAAGCCTTTCACAACTTCTAGTTGTATCATCAGAGAATTGCACATACTGGATGTAGCCAATTTAAGATCTTAATACAGGTATAGGACAGTGTATGTGTGCTGTCACAGTTAATCAACAAGGTAATATTGTTTTCTTGATCCTGTTATTCACTCCTCTCACTTAACAAATTCATGAAAAAAACTATATTAGTTATGACATGTAATCAAAGAGAGAGAGTAAACATTTTCATTAGTTTATGAGGTAATAAAAAAAACTGATGCCAGAGCTGTAATATGCAGTTATAACATAGAGTAACTTTTCATATATTCAGCTAAGCAGGCATGTGCTGATGTGCACCAAATACTAAACACATTTCATTGTTTATAAAGCCTCAAAAATGTATTTTTTAATAAAAAAAAAAAATAAAATAATAATGTTTGCTTCAGGACTTCATTTGTGCAAACATCCTCAAAACAATACATATTCATGGAAATCAGAGGCAGAATAAGTCAGTGAAAACTCTCAAAATAAAGCTCCATAACATCATTGTTTTCTGCACATTTTCCTATGAAACAAAGAGTATTTACTTTCCTACCTGTGGGTCCAAACAAAGTGTGTGGTGCAGGAGGTTCATTCTTGATCATCACAAAAATGACCAAGAAAACTAATGTTTAGTTGTATTCATTTTTATTTTTAATCTAGATATATTCAAAACTTTCTATTGGAGATACTGGTAAGCATAAACATATTGGAAAGGCCTCCATCAGAACCGATTGTTCTGTACTAATGTAACGCGTAACTTGTCATGTCAAAATATCCAAATATTTTCTATCCAAATGCTGTGTAAGGTTGTTAGGCAGTTCCCAATGTGTGTGACCAATAAATTAACAGTGTTGCTGTTTTCCTGTTGCAGACAGGCCAAAACTAGCAGAGAACTACACTGAGGACACGTGGCTGAAGCTACGAGATGCAGTGGGTGCCATTCAGAACAGCACCTCCATCAAGTACAATCTGGAAGAGCTCTATCAGGTTTGCTATTTGTCTTTTTAAACACCTGCAGTTTGATTTGTTCTTGTCTGAGGCCCTGATGGGTCTGTAGCAGTGTTTGTTTGTAGAAATGTGTCATTACAAAATAATTACATCACTCACAAATGCATCATGGTTTATTTATAACAGCAGATCATACAACACAGATTTGCCAATTGTTAATTTCAGCTCAGGGTTAGGATGAACTGTAAAGATAAGTGTTAGTCTATCACATCATAAAGAGAATCTCTATTCTACATCTACTCATTTGTGTTACTGCTGTGTTGGTGTACATTGTTTTGGAAACAGCATTTCTACAAAACAAAAGTGGATGTACAAACCTTACTAAAATAAACAGTGGCCAAATCTAGAAGAAAACTAAGGTGATTGTGATGTACAGTTCTCATATTTTGTAATAAATTACCAAAAGCAGCTGTCTGGTCTTTTAAATTAAGAAATCCTGATACAAGTTTTCACTTTGTTTTTCTTGTGTTGTTGTCTCTCTTTCTTGAAGGCGGTAGAAAACCTCTGTTCGTATAAAGTCTCCCCCACGCTCTACAAGCAGCTACGGCAGGTCTGTGAAGATCACGTGCAGGCCCAGATCCAGCAGTTTAGAGAATATCCTTTTTTATGTCACACCTGTGGAAACATTTACTGATGTTGGGACAAACAGAGTGCATTTTGAACCACGATGAAGAGAGTCTTCCTTGACGATGTGTATCTTACCTCATAAGAAGTCTTAGCCAGCAATTAGCTGAAAAACAAAGTGCAAATAATCTTTTCTCAGCTTGCTGTTAAACACAAGGACGGCTAAATAAACATACCTACAGTGTTATATTTTCCAGCAGCCTGAAAACAGGCCAATTGTAATTTGTTTTACAGTACATTGCTGGTCAAACGCATGTAAAAATGAAGTCTTACTTCTTCGCTGGGCTCCCTGGATTTTGTTGTCATTCGTAGTGTATTTGGACACTTTTTGCTCTCCATTTGCCAGAATTCACATGCTTGCTGTTTGTAAGGAATTGGTGTGAACATTCTGCTGAACCTTGTTCAAACTTTCAAACTGTATATGCAAAAAAGGAACAAAATGTTGAATATTTGTTATAACCAGCCAAATCGGATTCAACAGACATAATTCTGGGTCATAATCCAACAGTGTCAACCAGATTGCACACCAAATCTTTTTGAGCCAAGAAGTGAGACCAAGGTGTTTATAAATGCCACTGGATGCTGTGAGAAATGGTCATTAGAAATGTTGTTTTTTATGAATGTAAGATTTTTCCTTAACATGGAGCTCACAGAGTCTTTGGACAATCTTTCCTTCCTGAAGCGAATGAATCGCTGCTGGCAGGACCACTGCAGGCAAACTGTAAGTTTGACAGATATGCATATTAATACTGTTCCACTAACAGGAAATTGTCCTGTAAGTGTTTGTTTTTCTCTTTATAGATTATGATCCGAAGTATCTTTCTCTTCCTGGATCGTACATATGTGCTTCAGAACTCCCTACTGCCCTCCATCTGGTAAAGTTCCAGTTTCTGCAAATATTCTGCATGTTTAGGTGAATTTCAGGAGGCTGATGTTTTGTCCGTGTTGCAGGGACACTGGGCTGGAACTGTTTCGTACCCACATTGTGAGTGACAGTGCAGTTCAGAAGCGCACAGTAGATGGCATTCTGGAGCAGATCGAACTTGAGCGAAATGGAGAGACAGTTGACCGGAGTTTGATCAGGAGCCTGCTGGGCATGTTGTCAGACCTGCAGGTATGTCATCACCTGTTAACCATGACTCATCAGTAAAAAAATAGACTGAATATATGTTGCGTTTTGACCTCTGGACTGTCTGTCTTTTGTTAAGGTTTACAAGGATTCCTTTGAGGAGAGATTTTTGATTGAGACCAATCGCCTGTATGCAGCAGAGGGACAGCGGCTGATGCAGGAGAGAGATGTGAGTGAGGCTGTTGTAACCTGTTGCACGCTTGATGCCAAGGAGGTGTTCCTCATTTGCAAGTGCTCTAAATATTTGTGTTTGTGTTCAGGTGCCTGAGTACCTGCATCATGTGGCTCGTCGGTTGGAGGAGGAGAATGATCGCATCGTTAGCTACCTCGACCAGAGCACTCAGTAATTTCTTTCTTTTTTTTAAAATTGTACAGTTATTTTATCCTGTCACTGAGACCAAAAATCATGTCATATGTTCAAAATAAGTAATTTTATAAAGTTAACAACTTAGATAAAAAAATAACACCTTGCGTGAATACCAATCTTCATAAAAGAAATGTCTTAAAATAAAAATAATCAATCATTAATTACTGTTTTTTAATGTAGTGTGCATCCATTATACAATACCATCAGGAGCCCTACAGTACAGTGCACTGTTGTGTTTTCATGCACTATTTGTTTTATTGACAGAAAGCAGATGGTGCATCATAGTCTGAACTGACATTTCTTTAGTAAATGTCATAAATTGTGTTTCTTACCATTATTTTAAATATTTTCATGCTGAACTCCTTCAACATCTTTTTAATTCTTAATAATTTATGTTATAAAATATGTTTATGTGTTATGTGTTTTTTTTACTCAACACATTTAATTAAAAACTTGATCACTCTCTACAGTTTGTAAAGAGAATTTGCAAAAAATGTTGATCTATCAATGTTAACAAAGATATGCAAGGATTAATGTCCGACTTAATTTAACTCCTTTTTAGAGGTTTTGTTGTTGTTGTCATTTTTTATTTCTAGTAGTTTTAAGCAAATGACTCCAGAGCTTTTGACATATTTTTTAATTAGTTTTCAACAAATAATTAATTACAACAAGACTTAGAATGGAAAAGTAGCCCAGGAGGTGACATCAAAAGCATTTTCTTGAATCAAAGGACAGACTTTGAATATGTTTGCAGCTACTCCAGCTTTTGGATACATGTTCTCATTTTTCTTTCACCATTATTTCACAGGAAACCACTTATTAGCTGTGTTGAGAAGCAACTTTTAGGAGAACATATGACCGCAATGCTACAAAAAGGTATGTCTGTGTGTAAGAAATGTGATAAATCATGTACATTAGCATACATTTTTTACGTGTGGCAATATATAGTTTGTCTGTGCAGCTTGATGTTAACAACTGTGCCAGAAGAATTTATAGTAATTTCTGAGCCTGTACTTTGGGGTGTTTATTCGGTTTGCATCACATTATAAGGTGTCCCACCTTCTCAATAAATCACGCACTGTTTCATTTGTTGCTTTAAATTATAATCAGGTCAATTAATTTCAGATTTTGTGACAGTGTGACAGATTTTGTGGCAGTGTAATGGTTGTGATCAAAATTTGCTGAAGCACAGTCCATGACCTTGAAGAGATGCTGTACACATTGTTAATTTAAATCTAGTCATGATAAACACGAAACTGTAAAATGCAGTTTTTATTTTGTAATGTATAAAAGCTAAACATCTGTAATGTTTTTGTGGCAGGCCTGAGCACCCTGTTGGATGAGAATCGTGTAACTGAGCTGGCCCTCCTCTACCAGCTCTTCAGCAAGGTGAAGGGAGGACTTCCCACACTGCTGCAGTTCTGGAGGGATTACATAAAGGTACAGCTCAACCAGCATATACGTACTGACACATACAGCCCACAGCATCACCACGAAACACGCGTGTCCTTTTTTGTCTGAAAAATGCATACTCTTACACTTATTGCTGAAACTTTCTCTGGTCGTAGTCCTTTGGTGGAGAGATTGTATGTACTCCAGAGAAAGACAAAGACATGGTCCAAGACCTGCTGGACTTCAAAGACAAGATGGACAACGTGGCACAGAGCTGCTTTGCACGTAACGAGGGATTCATCAACGCCATGAAGGAAGCCTTCGAGACCTTCATCAACAAGAGGCCCAACAAACCTGCTGAACTAATTGGTGGGTCAGGCAAATAAGTGACATGCCGTGGCAGCTGTGACTCAGATCCATACATTTCACTGTGCTTTCCATCATGTGATAACAACTCTCTTGTCCATCCCTCCTCATTCAGCTAAATATGTGGATTCAAAGCTAAGAGCAGGGAACAAGGAGGCTACAGAGGAGGAGCTGGAGAGAATCCTGGATAAGATAATGATAATCTTCCGTTTCATCCATGGTCAGTTACACCTCTCTCTGTGTGTGTGTGTGTGTGTGTGTGTGTGTGTGAATGCATGTGTTTGCTTTCTCAGTCAGTTAATGTTACTAACCACTATGAAGCGTAATACTCTGTGATTAGACCTTTTGATCTTTAATCCCTTCAGGCAAAGACGTGTTTGAAGCTTTTTATAAGAAGGACTTGGCCAAGCGTCTGCTGGTCGGCAAGAGTGCCTCTGTTGACGCTGAAAAGTCCATGCTCTCCAAGCTCAAACATGGTGAGTCCAACGTTTTATATCTTGAATTAGCAAGATGAAAGCTTTCACCAAATAGAAACTTAGGTATTTTTAAACCTGGACCCCATTTTCCTGTGTTGTTGTGTCTTAGGAAAGAATAGAGGCATTTTAAATATGATATATGAAAATATGCTGCCTCAGTTTCCATCCATTATAAATGTGTGTTTGTTTTTGCCACTGACAGGCTCATATTGGTTTTGTAAGTGTCTGACAACATTATGGAAAAGACCCTACAGAGAAATGAAATGTTTTTCCTCACTTTTCACTGATCTGTTAGTTATTGTGACCATGTCTTTCACATTTGCACAATTAAAGACTGTAAATTGATATCTGTGCTCCAGTCCTTTCTTCTCGCTCGGAAAGAAAAGTGTTTCATTTGTCCGTAAAGTCTTTTGCGCAATGTCAGACATTTAATAAGCAATTATACAAACATAAGAATTTTGACCTGTCAGTGGTAAAACAAGCACTCTGAATGGACTTAAATTTACAGTGCACAATGGTACACTGTAATAGTGTGATACCAGCAAGTCTAGTGTACAGTTGCCCATAGGGATTACATTGCTGCCTGTTTTGCCGCGATGGCTACAGCAGTTTTGCTGAATACTACACCAATTTAAATAGCAAAGGAAGTACTACAGTAAAAGGATATTTTGTGGTTTTGATTTTCTCCAGAATGCGGAGCAGCTTTTACCAGTAAACTAGAGGGGATGTTCAAGGACATGGAGCTGTCCAAAGACATCATGATCCAGTTCAAACAGGTACTTCATGCATATAGATCCACTTAAAAAAAGTACACACACACACACTTACCTGTATAATATGGATGCCATGATTACAGTATTTCTATGCATTCCAGTGTGCTGTGTCATTTAATGCATTTTCCATGCCTAATTGTAAACATTATGATATTTCTACTCAGTATATGCAGAATCAGAGCGAACCAAGCAACATAGAACTTACTGTCAACATCCTCACTATGGGTTACTGGCCTTCATACACTCCAATGGAGGTCCACTTGCCCCCAGAGGTAAGAATTTTTAATGTTTTGTTGCTGCTCTCTGTCCAAACAACGCTTTGACACTTCTCAAAATTCCATGAGCTGCACATCGGGGCTGTGAAAGCAGTTTTTTTGTGGGGTTAAGTAGAATTTGAGCATCAGCCTATTTGTTTAAACAGTATGTATTTATTTGTTTATTTATTAAGTGTGCTGATTTGTAGTATGTGGGCAGAAACATGGGGACGTTATTGACAAAAACATTGTCAATAGAAGAGACCCTGGTTGTATCTACACACTGATTATTCTTTCAACTTGGCAGAGTCATGGATTGACAGACTGTTGAAGACAATCTTGGTACAAATTTGATCTCTTTATGTTTTGGTAGATGGTGAAACTCCAGGAGGTGTTCAAGTTGTTCTACCTGGGGAAGCACAGTGGGAGGAAGCTGCAGTGGCAGCCCACACTGGGCCACGCTGTGCTTAAGGCAGAGTTTAAAGAGGTAAGAGCATGGTGCATCCTGACAGGGCATAAAGAAGAGAGAAATTTAGCCTTTGCTTAGTCCTGAATCATAGAATAGCATCAGCCAGATCTGACCTGTGTCAGGCAACTATACAGCTGTGCCCTATAGACTCTCATGCAGTAATTTTCAGGTTTCTGGTTTTGTGGATTTCGAGCTAAACATTGTGCCAGTGTTATGTGTAATAGTGATGCTCATTACCCGTCTTTATCTTTCTGAAACTGTTTTCACTGCCGACTGAGTTTGACACCCTGGATATATCCTACAAATGCATATTACAGACCCTTCTGTAATGCTTCTCTCTGAAATCGCTTATTCGTTTTTCAAAAAATGTGTCGATGTTTCTTCAGTGAGTGCAGTAGCAACAAAGGGTCAACTGGCTTAAGGAAATGACTGATTTGTACGTACAATGACAACTTTATCTTACAGGGTAAAAAGGAGCTGCAGGTCTCGCTGTTCCAGACACTAGTGCTGCTGATGTTTAATGAGGGAGAGGAATTCAGCATAGAGGAGATTCGCACCGCAACTGGCATAGGTTATACATATCTTTAAACATTTAGTACAACTATTCTGTTGTAAAAGATGCACCTGCTGAATAACAATACCATTTTCTCTCTTGTACTGTACAGAGGAGGGAGAGCTTAAGCGTACACTGCAGTCCCTGGCCTGCGGGAAAGCACGCGTCCTTAACAAGAACCCTCGAGGCAAAGACGTGGAAGATGGAGACCGTTTCAATTTCAACAATGATTTCAAACACAAACTGTTCCGCATCAAGATCAACCAGATCCAGATGAAGGAAACGGTAAAAATAGGTCTTTCTTTCATCCTTCACACCTCTTCCTCAACCGTGGTGTACTTTACTGTTTTACTGACCACTTCCAAGTGTTTTCCTGTGCTAAAAGATGCCTCATCAATTTCTTGAACACATATTTTCCCTGCAGGTTGAGGAGCAGGTAAGCACCACAGAGCGTGTGTTTCAAGACAGGCAGTATCAGATCGATGCAGCTGTGGTGCGCATCATGAAGATGAGGAAGACCCTCAGTCACAATCTACTGGTATCAGAGCTCTACAACCAGCTCAAGTTCCCTGTAAAGGTGATGATTCTCAAGCTGTTTACTCTCATTAGTCGCCTCGTCTTTCAGTATTAAAGGTGCATGTGCGGAATGGGGGGTTGTCTTGCCTTTTGGCCGGCATCGAAGCTAATAACAGTGCTGAAACAATGTCTATAAAAACAGGACAGCTGGCAGGTCGGGATCATGGGTGGCATGGGTGTGTTCTTTTGACTACATGTTATGCGTGCAATCCACCGTGGGAGATTTAAAAGTAGTTTATAGCAGTTAGCAGCTAACTCAACGAAGAGGAACAGTGGTTGTAAATATTCATATATTGTAAAAACAATGAGGTCTGGAAGCTCCTCACCCTCTGAGGAGAGGGAGAGGTCAGCCGCCATATAACAAAGACAAAAATGAGATAACAAGTGACAGAGAACAGAGTTGATTGTTATTATCATTTTATGCCAATGTTATTTTTTATAAAGCACTGCAGATACATATGCTAAATGTTTAATAAGAAATCAATGCAGTTGTTTTAAACGTCACACCAATCATGCCTGTTTTACTTTTGGGATGTCGGCATGCTGTCTAAAATCACACACTGGCCCAATGGCACAATCTCTGTGTAAAAGACTTATCTTCCAACATATGCATACACACAAAGCTCACTGGAGTCTGTCTTTTCTCTCTGCAGCCGGGCGATCTGAAGAAGCGGATCGAGTCGCTCATAGACAGAGACTACATGGAACGCGACAAGGAGACTCCAAACCAGTACCACTATGTTGCCTGAAGGGATGCCACTGTTGCTGCCATGCTTTCCTCACTGCAAGCGTACAGCTGGCCCCTCCTAAAACAGCATTACAGCCCTTCAGCCACCCGACTCTCCTCTGGTGCCCATCTTTCCCTCCAGCCACGATTCTGGACGCAGCGTCCGGGTCACACAGAGCTCCAGAGAGACGAGAGAGACTTGGCTGTACTGCTCCCACTCTGCGTTATCTTTAGTGGGACGGGGCTGGAGGAGTGGCCCAGGTTGTTGATGGTTGGCTTATGTGACTTCTGCTAATGCAAAACTCAACTGAAAATAACTAGCACTTTCCTCTGTTTTTTTTCCTCCCCAGGATTTGGATTTTTTTCCCTCCATTATGTTCTAAAATCACTTATTTTCTACTATAGTTGGTTTGTCTTGAGTTTTAAGTTTTTTCTTTTTGTTCAAGGCGTTTTCCTTGTGAATGGCTGCATAAACTGCTGAGTGTAAACATGATTGGTTTATTGCTTGGTTTGGCAGGAAAACAGCTGTTAAGGACGAGAAAGAGACTTGTGAGGAGGATGAAGTGGTGCGGAGGGATTTAGTCAGACTTGTTTGGGTCGGAGGGAGGGTTCATTGCTTGTAACACAGAAGCCAGATGACATGCAGGCAACACACTTGGGTATTTCTTTGGGTATCTTCTATGTTTTGACCAAAATGTCCAAATGTCCAATGTCATGTGCTGACGTTTTTGTAGAACAGATTGTATTCTATGTAAGAGTGAGAAAAGTGAACCTGAATAAATGGATATTTAATGATTCAATGAATGATTTGTAGATAACCAGCTAGTGGTAGTGGATTTTTTAAAATTTATTTTATTAACTTATGTCCTGCCCTGTTGCCTATCAACTTGAGCTTCCCAGCTAGTTTTTCTTGCTGACAGTATGCAACTCCTCCTCTTCCTTTTAATGGTAGTGGAATAAGCGTAGTGTGAGCTGGTGAACAAGGAGGTCTTCTGTTTTGTATGTAGCTCTGTGGTTTGCAGTTTAATGACACAGTTGACCCACAAAATCACCATTTGTAAATCAGTTAAATCAGTTAAATCATGTTGTGTTACCCCCAAATTTGTGAAGAAAACTGTTTTTTCTGATACCTTTGCAGAAAACAGCAAACATACAGATTTTTGATTTTTCGGGAGCCACATTTAACAACATCAAAACTAGATCAAAACATCTATTTACAATCTCACAATTCATGTAGTATAATCTAAGTCTCTTTATCCATTTCTATGCATTTTCACTTTAACTTTACTATTTAAAACTACTAAAAGTGAAACTCATCTATGCTCTCTTCAATGCCAGACTACAGTACTAACATTTTTTAGTAAAATGCATGTGTTTGGTAAATTCTGAGCACTGGATAAATGATACTAAGATTATACTACACAAATGTGTGAAAATTTGTAAACAGATGTTTTGACATAGTTCTGCTGTTAAGTGTGGCCCCCAATCAATAAATAAATGACTAAATTAGCTGTTTTCTATGAATGCAAGTGAAAGAAAGTTTTCTTCAATAAAATTCAAGGTTACAAGCATGACTAGTTGATATACAAATGGTCTTTTTGTGAATGATGTACTCCTTTAAGTATCAATAACATGGAAAGTCTGTTACCATCCATAGCCTTTTTTCAGTTGGTATCACTTTTCCCCAAATGATAAATTTAGAAAGTTGAGTTTTAATTTAAGTTTTGATGAAAAAAACAAACAATCAATTTGGGGATTAAAGTCACTGAGATATTTTCATTTTTGATAGAGATTAGTCATTCAGGATCTTAATACCTTAAGTTAACAGAAAGTGGAACTGAAAATGAAAGAGTATCTCTTAATGCTTTCATTATCACTGAGGGGAATGCACAGCTTTTGTATGAATCAGAAATAGATCATAAACGAAGACGTCATCAAGAGTCAGTTGTCAGACATTCTAATATCATTTTAAGACAAAAAAAAACGTCAGCAAGGAGCGTGGTTAAAATATTCAGGAAGAATGTAGCAGGGCCCTGATAAGTCTCGGGCTGCAGCATTAAAGCAGCCCCTGCGTTCCTTCTAGGGTTTTGCAAACCCTCGTGAATTGATGAAGGTGTCAGCTGACTACCCATAACACATACACTTTGCAGCCTGCACAGCACTGTGTGTGTGTGTGTGTGTGTGTGTGTGTGTCTTCTCACATGCTACAGTACATTTCATATACCATATAGCTGCACTTTTACTGAATGTGACATGTATTTTTAGCATGTTGTGTGACTGCATTTTTATTCATCCCTTTTTAATTGACACATACTGTACTTGCTGTTGTGTACTTGGTTTTTGAAATTAATTTAAGTGAGAAGTGTCAAGAAGAAGCAGTAGGGAAATACTATTACCACAGTGTGAAAATACTCTGGTATGAGTATAAGTCCTGCATTGAAAATGTTACGTAAGTAATAAGTGTAACCTGGAAGAAAAAAAAAGGTATGAAAATTTAAAGTACCCAAAGCATAATAATAATAAACTTACTCAAAATAGTTGCCAAATAAGTTTCTGTCAATCAACTGATTAATGAACTAATCCCTTCAGCTGTAAGTGTGTAAATTTCTGGGTAGATTAATTTTTAATAAATATTTTATAAACTTTTTTATAAACTTCTCATGTCTATAAATATTAATTTGTAAAGCAACTAAAGACTTACGCCGTCAGTAACGAAGTAAAAAGTACAACTTTTGCCTCTGAGATGTAGTGGAGTAAAAGTACAATGGGGCACAAGAAAATACTAAATTAAAGTACCTTACATTTGTACCAAAGCACTATTTAAGTAAATGAACTTGGTTAAATTCCACCACTGGGAGGAAGCAAATATATATTTGTATTTACTTTGTTGTTTGTCCCCACTCTCTTATTGCATTTCAATTACTTTTGATTAATAAGCCTTGACCTAATGTCACTGGTGTAAGTTCCTTGAACCACAGTTGTCATATTATTCCTGGAAGTGCATTGTTTTTCTCATTAGGAGCCTCTTTACACTCACTCGACACTATGTGCAGTTATGTAAGTCTGTAATAAGTCATATTTATTAGCACACGTTTTCTCATGCAGTTACACAGGAGAAATTTGGGTTATCTATTTTGTGTATATTTATGTCATTTTGTTTCTTTAACGGAGCAGAGTTGATTCGTGCTGCCCTGAATAGAGCTCGTGAGGGAGAGAGGAGGAGGGGGGGGCTCACGTGACTGGGTGGCTCGCGCTGAATGCTAGTTCACATGACGAGTTATGGCATATTCACTCGGTGTGGCTGTTACCGACGTCTAACCCCGTTTAACGACAGTGTCTACCAGCAAGACTCTGTTTAGGATCACCAAACAACGATTCCTTGTATCTTAAGAAAACAGAGAAACGTAAACAACAACAGGAAGTGGAAGAACAAAACCAGTGACGCCTCAGTTTTAGCTAACTGTCCGTCAAGTCAAGTGCAGTCCGCCGCGGAGACCCACCTGCGCCTGCAGCGGCGACACAACACCACCTCCTCGGGCTTTTAGCTCTTCTGCAAGGGGGACAACAGGGAGAAAAGTCACTCCGGGAGGATGAAACTCTCTCACGCTTTGTCCGCGCTCATCATCGCGTGGTGTGCGGTTTTAGGTGAGTGTTTTTGCGGTTTAAAGCTAACCTCATTGCCGTCCTGCCGCTACCGCTGGACCGAACGACGTCACGGAAGCTGACCGTGAGTCCGAAGTAGCATGTTGTTGTGAACAGGTAGATCTCCTGTCGTTTAGCTGAATCAAGTAATCGATTAATCGTTTAGGTCGACAGAAGGTTAAATGGAAACTGTTATGATAAGTCATTAATCAAATTGTTCAAACTTTTCAAAATGTGTCTAAAAAATGGCTGCAAACTGATCAAAGACTGCATGATGGAACTGATGGGAGGACAAAACTATTTGCAGACCCCAGACACTCTTTTTTTGACATTTTATAGATTAATCGATTCATTTATCAATCGAGAAAATAGTCGACACGTTAATTGACAGTGAAAATAATCGTTAGTTGCAGCAAAATGTTGTCTAAATATATCAAAGTTACGTAGCCAAGTAACATTTTTTAGAGCACATTTAAAAACAGCAAACGTTGATCAAAGGAGATTAAAAAGAACAGACACTCAATTCAATTCAGTTTTATTATGCAGCAGATGTTAAAAACGTAGTAAAAAACACATAAAGCTCAAACAATATGACACGGAAACATGCAACATTTGATATTAATTTGTACACAGGGTGACTTGCACTTATGCACATTCAAGCTCCACAGGAGCAGATCAGTACTGTCCACCATAACTCCATAAGGCCTGTAATAACTCAGTGAGCATTAAACATGACAAACAGCTCCTAATATGTAAACCATTTCCAGTGTACTACACATTACCATCAACAGGCCATGACAGGCATGATCAAATGAAAACGCAGGAAATTAACAAATAAAACTGTCATAAACTGGAGAAAGATAGTCGAGTCAATAAGGGTATTCAATATCACGACAAACAGCATTACACAAAAATGGAATTGCACAAACAACAAAATAAAATACAGGTAGTGCTAGGCAGTGTGGTCGGGCATGTCCACATAATTATGTAAAAGGCTAAAGAAAAGATAGTCATGTGTGTAATTGAGTATTAGATAGGTATTATTAAGGGGATGTGAAGAGTCTCACCATCAACACTGAATGTAGAAATTATGTATTATCCATGAACATAATAATAATTATAACAACAATAATAATAATAATGCATTTTATTTATAGCCGCCTGTCAGAGCACTCAAATAGTAATATACTAATATAATAAACTGACAAAAATCATACTTATAAAAATGTCGATATGTGTGTCACCATTAGATCAGACCGAATATGCCAGCTTGAAAAGATGTGTTGATGTTTTGTTATGTCTTGATTTAATATATTAAAATAATAAAAAAAACAAACTCATGGTGTGTTGGCCAGTAACCAATAGAAACTTCTATACCCTTCTAAGTTTGATCATAAAGTGGATATCCAGAGTTTCACATGGATCTGTTGTTGCAAGTCCAAAGGTCATCTGTGCTTGGGAAGTTGTGTCAAAACAGGTCAGTTACTGGAGAGGTCCCTGGACTCTATTCTTTTCTAATCTATTCTAATATAATACCCAGGTTTTGTTAATGTTGTGGACCAGCAGATTGGCCTCATTGTTGAGTCATCTGAGAGCTTCATGTGACCGCTGTGATGGCTTTGTGTTTCACACAGCCCAGTCCAGGCCTACTGACAGTGTTATTTTATGACCTGTTTAATCGGCCTGAACACACACACACACACACACACACACACACACACCTGGCCGCTGACACAGGAAAACAGGCCAACATAGTTGCAGCTTTTACCTCTCAGTGCTCATCCTAAAATAAATCCTGGGAGTACTGGTGTTAACTCAGTAGTTCAGTTTTTATTTCCACTCTTTATCATGTTGAGGATTTCTGCTGGAAACTTTGGTGAGGTTAGAGTTTAAGCGTGCTGGCATCAGGTGAGGAGATGCCCTCAAAACAGAAGTGGCAGCATCAGGGAGAACACGTTCTGTTTCGGTATTAGGGCTGCACAATATGAGGAAAATATAAGATGTGCAATATGCTGATAATGACATCACCTGCGATAAATAAAGGGATATTAAAATGTACTCAGGTCTGCCATTCTGCGGCATTCAGTATTCTGCTAAAATACAACACATTGCTTTAACTACCTTAAAAAACAAATGCAACCAAGTGCGATATCACAGTTTTCGCAACGTGTTTATTGGGCAATTGACTTTGCCATTATGATAAAAACAAAACAACATATTTTGCAGACATATTTGTTATCCTTGCTGTGAGTACTATCTTACCTGCTATCTGCAGCTCCATACTTTGTACACATGCCCGCGTTTCAAGATCAGATTGCAGTGTTGTGTAAACCGTCTGCTGTGTGTTTACTGGGAGAACAGAGAGGTGACATCAGGTCTGGGTCACATTTCAGTAAGGAAATAGGATGAGGGAAGGGAGTGACTGACTGACAGAGACTGACACAAAACAACAACACGGTGCTAGTGCTTTCTCAATTAATTGAATATATTGATCCTAATCAATATATTCTATTAATTGAGTAAGTTCAAGGTGAAGGGAAGAGAGGGGAGGGAAGTTAGAAGAAAAAGGAAGAGAGAACAGTTCAGTCAGTCAGCTGAGTAATAAGTGAGTTATGACATTAGTGTCAGAGTCATGGCTTACAAGCTAAATAATTCTGTCTCTCAGCAATATCAGCAGGAAAGCAGCCACTATTTAAAGAAGTGATACTCAACTTACGGTCCGTAGGCCAATTCTGGCCCCTGGATAGGGTACCAGGTGCCAAAATGCACAAAACAGCATCAAAATCGATTTTTTTTTTTTAATTAAAAAAAGTGCCAGTGGAGGATCTCCCACAATCCCCGAAAAAGGTCCAAGCTAAGTCAGTAATGTCCTAAAATGGTAGAAATGTCCTTAAATCCTAGACACATCCTAAAATCCTAGAAAGGTCCTAAAAATTCGAGAACCGTCCTGAAATCCTAGGAACATGTATGGAGCTGCTTCGACTGGCCCTGGCCTCCTGTCATTTTACAAAAGTGGCCCCCAAACAAAGTTAAATATCCCTGATTTGGAGCATCTCTTCAATACCTGTTTTAGCAGTAAACATCCACAGTGGCAAGGGAATTTTTAAACCTTTTAGCACTATAGGCTTCTGGGCATAATATTTATTTTTTTCCCTGATGAGTAGTTTTTATTTTTATTGGTCCCTCACACTTGATAAATCCTTTATCACTCAAATCTCACTGAAAGAGTAAACAATTGAAACACAATTGCATAACATACAGTACAGTAAATGAGATCCTGTGCTGTCGGAAAGTTAGCCAGAAGTGGTCATACAAAAACCACAAACTACCTCTTAGCCGTCATTCTGGGAAGTGTGAAGAAAACGGTGAAACGTTTTTTAAGGATATGAGTTGTGGGTTTGATAAGTACATGAGTCCTGAATAGCCATCGTAGCTTCCGAACAATGAGTTCATGGACACAAACATACGCTGATAACAGTGAGTTGGCAGTTTCCAGAGCATGAAGATATTAGTATCATGGCAGTGTGAAAGTTAGTGCGTTGATTGGGCCACCAAGATGGACTCCATGTCCGTCCCTCAGTAGAGTAGAGTAACAGTTATACCTTGCACATGTAGCTCTAAAAAGCATTATAGTTCTGTGTTTGGTTGTTGTCTTTGTCTCTAACTGTCAGCTGTATGCAGACCTCTTGTGGTGACATATGTGAACTGCTTTAAAGTGTGTATGTAGGGCATGACATCATGTAACACTGCTTATGTTGTAATAATCACCGCTGCTATCATTTGTACTCAACTATAAGCTTTATGTAGCCAGCATGTCAAATACTGACATGTAGAAAAATAGCTTAAAGTGAATAATGTTTCCAGCATATTTTGATTTTGATTTAGTTGGTTTTTAAGTTGTTTGCTTTAATTGCAATGTTTTCCCATTATTTCACTGTTGTGCCTCCCATCTCGTTATGTTCTTCTCTACAGGTCACATTCAGGCTGTTACTCTTGAGGTGAAAGAGGGGAATTCTACCTGTATAAAGGCTGAGCTGTCCGCATCGTTCTCCATCACATACAACACCTCCAACAGCACAGTATGTACAGTGAAGACAGTCGCCTGGATTTCAGCTCTGGAAACGTTATTGTGCATTGACTTCATTGATTGTATCTCCTTGTAAACAGTGGTCGTATCACTTGTCTTTCCTCAGAGAACAGTGCAGGTCCCTCTGCCTGACTCCACCACGGTCGATGCAGGCAGCAGCTCATGTGGTACAGACGACAGCTCGCCATGGCTGGTGGCGGTGTTTGGACCTGGCCACGCGCTGGGACTAAGCTTTTCGACCAATGGGAGTCTCTACAGTGTCGCTAACCTGTCACTGCAGTACAACCTCAGCGACAGTTCGATCTTCCCTGAGGCTAACAGCTCCGGTGAGAACAAAAAACGAAATCTGATATTGTCTGGTGTAAAGACAGGGTACTGAAGGTATACTGTCTTTACACCAGACAATATCAGATTTCGTTTTTATCAGATTTCTTGAGTTTTCTTTTAAGTATGACGTGTATGACTTACTTTATGCTTCGCTGAGGGACTTACTTAAGGGTGCTGCACAGAATCCTTTTTAAGGTTTCCTTAGTTAAGTAGAAATGTTAAGGCATTTGATGCATTGGAAGAAATTTTACATTGGTAATACAAAACAGTGTCCATGGAGACTGTATGTTTGGTTGCTCTCCCACTTGTGATACTTGTTAATGCCTCACCTGGTATCATTACACAAAGTTGGCCCATAGATATTTTTTAAAGAATTGGCAGAGGAAAAGACGACAAGAAAACCAATTGGTCAGAGAAGGAAATGGTTTTACATCTGGAGGAATACAATAAACGAAAAAAACATTAAGTGAATTTAAGCCACAATTAACAGCAAAGAGCAAATCTTGGAGAGAATTGCAACAAAAATTAATTCAAGAAAAGGGGCATCCGCTCCACCAACCGAGCCACCGGGCGCCCCATGTGCGTTGGCTGCTTCCTCGCTGCGGTGGATTAAGTTCCAGGCTCGGTCCTTTGCTGCATGCCAACCCTCTCTCTCTCCCCCATTTCACACTTACGCTGCTCTATCAGAATAAAGGCAGAAGCCTAAAAAAAAAAGAAAAGGGGCTGTAGAGCTGCAGAAAGTAGAAGACCATTGTTTTTCAGAAATATCAAAATGTATTAGTTGGTGTAAAACATTTAAATCTTGCAAGTAAATAAAAAAAATAAACAAACACATGAGCTCGTATTTCACAGGTGGCATATTACATGTCTATAAGTAGTTTGTATTATGTTTGATTGCGTCCCAGATGTGGTGACTGTGGTGTCGGCTTCTGTTGGGATCTGGGCGATGGTCAACACCACCTACCGCTGTTTGAGCCCCTCTACTTTTGGAATTGGTGGCGCATCTGTCACTTTCTCTGACATGAGGCTGGAGGCGTACATGCCAGGAAATGACCTGAGTCCAACAGGTACGCCTCTGTTTTTAGGTTGTTTTAAGCTGCTTCTTTATGGTTGATTACACATTTATTTATCATTTCTTTGGTCACAGAAAGCGTATGTATGGCAGATCAAGCCAGCACTACAGCTCCACCCACCACTGCTGGCACAACAACCACCGCCCCTCCAGCACCAACTCCTCCGGGAGCACCTGAGCGAGGCCACTACACTGTTATGAACAGCAATGGCACTGAATGCCTCCTGGCCCAAATGGGACTGCAGCTCAACATCTCTTATTTCTCTGTGTCTCAAAATAAGGTAAAAGATTTACAAGCAAGGACAATTCACAGTAAAAGAATCCATTCATACAATACCTTTTATTTGATTTTGATCTGAAATTTGTCTTGTGACTTAGGACAAAACATCCAAATCATGCAACAGATGCTACAAATCAAATGATAAACCTTTACATATAATTTATCTTTGTCTACTTTGCCAGACTGTCCAAGAGCTGGTGAACCTGACTCCAAATCTAACAGCTTCATCAGGCTCATGTGAAGCCAGCAGTGCTTCCTTGGTTTTGACACAGGAGCGAAGCACTACGCTCACCTTCATCTTCACTCTGGTAAGATCATCCCTCATCTGCTATAATTGTAGCGAAATGGTAAGTTTGTTTTCATTTGGATGTGTTTATTCAAACCCATATTCTCCCGTCTATACAGAACTCCACGAGCCACAAGTACCACCTGAGTGGGATAACTCTGCTCGCTAATTTGTCTGATGCGACCGGTATGTCATTAGTCACAAGCCGCATATTCTGACTCGTCTGATTTCTTTAACTCAACTATTACTGATCCACCTCTCTCCACAGATCCCATCAGAGCCAGTAACACCAGTCTGGACTACCTGCGCAGTACGCTGGGCCGCTCCTACATGTGCAATGCGGAGCAAACTCTGGTCGTGGTGCCAACTTTCTCTCTCAACACATTCAAACTGCAGGTCCAACCTTTTGCAGTCACTACCAGCCAGTTTGCTACAGGTGCAAATGTTTTCTTTTTCTATCCCTGCTGTTATCCACCATTTATCTACCATTGACTTTTCTTTATTTTTGTCCTTTAATCTTGATGTTGATAGTGATGATGTTGGTAAGAGGAGTTAGCAGTTCACAGCATAAAAAAGACAACCTTAAGGCTCATTTATATTTGTTTTACAAAAATACATACATCGGTTTCAAATGTTGTAAACGTCACTGATCACATACTTCCATGCGTCCTTTATGATGGCACAGATACAGCCAAAGGGCATTAGAGGACAGAAACAAATCTTTAAGACAGCAACAAAAAAGGCGACAGATGATCTCTTAACGGAGGCAACGTTGTTGACAGCAGTGGTCTGTGAGGTTGTTAAATACATCTCGACATGTGGAGGAGGAATTATTCTCATTATGTTATCAATTCATTCAGTTTTGCTGTTTTTTAAAGGTCTTGGTTGTCTCCTACGGTCATAGCTCGCTTTAACAATGCTACACTGCCCCCAGGATCTCCAGTGGTACTGCTCAGTTTTGTTTGATCCATAAACTTTCAGAAAAGGTTTTCAGATAAACAAGTGCTCTCTGTGTGTGTATCTAACATTGAGCATAAATGAGCCCTAAATCTAAGGGTGAGACTTAAAGGAGCAGTGAGTAGGATTTAGTTGCAACTAGCGAGTGAAGCATTTTAGCTGTTGCCATCATGGCATTTTGGAGCCAGAGGTGTTTGGACGATAGTGTGGAGGACTCACTGACTATGGTGATTATTCGCAGACAGCCTGTCACTCAAAGCGGCCTGCCCTTAATTAAGTGTAACTTTAAGCCTTTAAATAGGTGAGTTTTGTAGAAATTCTTCTTCTTCCCATTCAGTTGCCATTTTTGGGAAATTAGCTATCGAGATCTAAATCATTTTTTTGTACCAGACTGTAAACATGTTTATTTCTGCTGTAAAGTTGGACATTGCTTCTGAAGCCTGCCTCAAATGGCCATTCAAGGAACTGCAGTTTTTGGCACTTAAGCATCAGCTAAATTTTACAGCCCCAGAGGTTAAGTATAGTTGCACCGGTTGTTGAGTTTGAGAATGTAAAGAAAGCTACTCTATACAACTGACAAGTTTCTGGATCCAAAATTCTGTAATATAACAGGACCCTTTCACCTTTTCTTTCTGTCTCTAGCGGAGGAGTGTCAGATGGATCAAGACCAGATGCTCATCCCCATCATCGTTGGAGCAGCTCTCGCCGGCCTGGTGCTGATCGTTCTCATCGCATATCTAATAGGCAGGAAGAGGAGCCACGCTGGATACCAGACCATCTGAATGAACCCCTCATTTCTCTTTAACCTGACAGACTGAACAGTGGAGCGATAAACCCAATCTGTGAGCAAGTGATAGACTGTGGACACAAGTGTGAGTGAATGAAAGCAGTTGTTACTCTGTGGTGAGTGCATGTTTTTGCATTTATCCTTCATGACCTCTGGATTTTTTTTTATTCTACTTTCAATTTCTCTGTGAGATGATGATGAGAAGCCACAGACCTGCTAACTTTAGACAGTGTGCATCTTGAAGCCCCAGAAAACAAGAGGCTTCACACAATCAATGATGGAGGCAGTTTGAATTCACTGTAGCAAGTTCACCGTCAGCTGTTCTTGCTCCATCAAGTTCTAGGAGTGGGTTGAATTTGCTTGAACTGATGTTTTTAGCCATGTAATTATTTATAATAAAAAAAATGTTAATTAGAAAGCAGATGAAGAGTCAAATGAAGTAAGAAGATATTTTTTTTAAATGGCTTGTGTGTGCAAGTAAAACAAAAAAAAAGTTGAGTTTCTATTTTTACGCCTGCAGATGCTCATTAGCATTTCTTCTGTAAACTTTGAGCTAAAGATGATCCAACGCTAAAATAAAAAGGGAAAGCTCTTGGTGTCTTTTCCAAACGTTTGCCCCCACAGTAGAGACTGTCCCAATAGTACAGAGCACCTAAAGTCCTGAAGGGTGACATTTTTTCATCTTGTGGGAACAAGTTCATTATCTTGTGCACACAGGATAAACAGTTTCCTTTTTCAGAACTGAAGGGTCTTTGTACAATATAAAGAGGCAAAGTTCCCTCCCTTCCAGTTGAACACCATAAGTCCTTATTTTGGAAAAAAGATTGTCAGTGGCAAAGACAAATAATGATTTTGTTTTAATTGTTCCATTAATTACACATATCATGTTTGTCAATGTCAATTTAAAAGATAATTTTGCAAGTGAATAAAGTTGCAGTTTGTTGTAAATCTGTCAAGGTATAAGACTGTAAAAGACTACACGCTGTGTAAGTGATGTCATAGCTTTCTCTTTCGCTGAAGCTTCGCCTCTGTGTTTCCGACCAGCATGTACTCACACAAGCAACTAGTCTTACTTTTTTGCTTCTTAGCTGCTGTAAAGACCAGAGGCAGCATTCACAGAGCTTTCTTGTAGGAGTTTCCAGAGTGACCAAATCCAGTAACTAAATTTTCTGAGATTTTTCCCTTCAAAGTTATGACTAGATCTTGGTAAAGATAAAAGTTATTTACAAGGTATCTTAGACCTTAAGAGAGTTCCTTAAGTTGAAAACCGTTAATGACTTTTAAGTGGCTTAAGAGTCTCTTAAGCAGAGGAGAAAATGGTGAAAAGACAAAGAAGGAGAAGAAATATTCCCTTAATGCTAAATATCAGTGATTTAATATCATTCTACAGACTAGATGGTAATGAGATAATGTTCGTGGTTGATCTCATAAGAGATGTGCTTACATCTGTTATTCATTAAAATAATGATTTAATGTCAGAAATAAAGTGATTATGACACCAAAACATTTGAAACTGGAAAAGTGCAGCAGTGTGATCACACAAAAAGCACTTTCACAGCCTCATATTGTGATGCAGTTCACCTCATTTCCACTGGATGTCCACACCTTGCAGGCTCACAAAAAGGGTGTGTCTGTGCCAACCAATCACATCTGTTAAAAGAATGTGTCATAGCTAGCACAGGGTCAACCACACCTCCTCACTAAGGTAAAAGTTCCTGTGCTTTACTTGCTCAGAGTTGCTCTGAGAATTTTCCTAAATCACCCCTAAACTAAGACTCCTTGCTGGGTTTTTTATGACAGATTAGGAGCTCTCTGAGAGTATTCTCAGAATGGTTGCATCTTCAGGAGCCACTGGATAACAAACATCAGGTAAGACAATGTCACATTTGTTCATGGAACAAAGCTAAGTTACCTAGCTAGCTAGCTGCTGTTGTGAATATATTGTGGGAGGCAAGAGATGTAATGCACTGAGCGGTTTCAGAGGAAAAAACTAAATGTTACTACGACAAACTTAAGGCAAAGTGCAACTTTCTTGACTTGCAAAATTATCTTTTAAAATAACAAACGTGTAATTCATGGCACAATTCTTAGGGATCAAGAAACTGTCTTTTGATGTGACTACCATGCTTTTTTCCCCCAAATAAAGTCCCAGTGATAATACTGGAAGGGTCAAGACTTCACCTTATAGTGCACTGAGGCACAGTTTAATTCAGCTGATTAAACACAGTCTGGTTATTGTGATTATAAAGTGGAGAGCTGCTTTGAGTAATCGGTGTGTAATGATCTGGCCATGCAACTCTGCATTACTAAAATGTATTTTATATTACAAGTGAACAGGTGCATGGATTTATTCCCTATTCTTGCTTTACCCCACTCTATCTTTAAAGAAATGTTAATATGAATTGTAGTGATTTGATCTTTTATTTTTTTTTTAAAGAAAATGGTTTGATCTTGTTTTCTATTATGCCTCTTAGTAAAAGTTAATAAAACTCTTATTTCATGCAACAGTACCTTTATGATTTATCATGTTTTGGGTGAAATAAACATGGCTGTTTAATCTGAACTGTGTAACCAGGTGTACATTACACAGAGTTGTCAGAGCTGGGATCAACACCAAAAATATTTTTGTCCAGTAAAACAAAATCTGATATGAGTACTACCACATATATTTAAAGGACCACAAAACCGAACAGAACGAACTGGACACACCTTGGTTAGAAAAAGAGAGGAGCCTTTTCAATTAGATCATTTCATCACAGAGCACTTGAATTAATAGTTGAGGTCAGGAAGTTCAACATTTTCTCAAAACATGAACACAACCATCAAGTACATAAATCAGATTTTGAAATGTTTGGAGCAAAAGAAAAAAAAAGTTTTGAAATCAGTATGATTTACATTCGGTTACCACAGCAGGGAGGTCCAGCATGGAGTCTTCATTTAAACATTCAATGTGAAATACAGTAGGCCTCTTGGCTGGGCTCACAGAGTGCAACACATTCTTTATCTGACCATTTGCTGCCAAGCTTTTTCTCTACAGTGTCTCTGACTTTCTGGAGTAAAGTGCATCATTTAACAAAAGGAGAAACTATACGTTAGTTTTCAAATGGAATCGTCAGCTTACACAGCTCATTGCTAAGAATATTTTCATTTAACCATATATTTACACGTGTATGATCGTCTGAAAATATGTTTAAGAAAAATAGTCACCAGTGTGTGGTAATATGTTACATTAAGAAAAGAAAAGCAGGTGCAAACGAGCTGTTGGGTGCTTCTCCCAGTGGAATGTGTATTGAGTTTGAGCAGCAGGTAATTGCGTTAGGTTCAAGATTCTTCTGCAATGACGCGAGATCGACATGTCGCCCGCAGCTTAGTCAAGGTTGCCATGGAGAGACTTCCTGGTTCAGTGAAGATTTTCTAGGGTAGGACAGAAACATTGGGATTAAAGGATTAAAGACAGTTACTGACAAGGGACATCTGTTTTATACTGAATGGTATTTCCTGCCGTAAATGACACTCCTAATGATTGGACACCTCTCTTTTTCTTTTACCTGCATGAAAGTGTGGCATTCATCCACGAATGGTCCACGGGTGATCTGCTTGAAGTTTTGGCAGACGTCTGGCAGTGACTGGGCCTGTTGAATCAGAGCCTGGTTGTGGTGGATCAGTGTCAGAGCTACACGGAACAGGATTTTAGAGCCCTCGTAGAACAGGCAATCCCAAATCCGCAGGACTGTCTGCAGAGAAACAAACAACAAAACAGTAAATCCAACCAGCGAACACAAGTGCAATGATGCATAATGCGAAGTTTAATCTGCTGTTTGTTAAAAAAAACAAAAACTTATGCTGGCTTTACACCCAATGACATTTCGAGCAATTTCACCACTGTCGCAGTCAAATTTCAAGTGTCAGAATAGAATCATCAGTTTTGGTAGAGTTGTGGCGCGCTCCTGTGATCTTGAGCATTTTAGGTGAGGTGGACATAAAACTGAATCCAAGTTGTTTTAAGTCTTTTTCTCCTTATGACATTTAACAAAAACAAACATGTTTATTGTAAGTTTAAGTCAAACAGGAAGCAGTAAACCAGGTAGACAGCAGAAAAGGAGGAGAAGCTGGTGAAGTTGTGAAGTGAAAACACAGGAGCAGGATTGGACATTATCTCAAAAGGAATCTAGTTTTATTCTTACGAACAGTGACCCTGCAAGATACCAAGTCTTTGCAAAATCTTATGGTGTGTGTCTAAAAACTCTTACTGTCTTTAGATGTCAAAGAGTTATCAGACTTTGGTTTTTTTTAAGGTATTTTTAAAGTCTTTTAGTTTGTGAAAGGTACAAATTGCAGGCAAATTCAACTCTGCAGTGCAAGAAAATCTCCAAAAGTACAAAAAGTCCAAAGTACACTATGAAAAATGCATCCATACCCTCCATTATCACACCATTTCTTTTTTAATGACTTGCTGTATTTGAAGCGCACCAAAAGCATTGTAAAGGTAAATAGTCACAAAAAAAAGTAAGGAGAAACAATATATTAACTAATTATCATATTACAATAGAAAAAAAAACAAAACATTGCACTACATTACCAGCTACCATAAAATTAGAAATGTGCATCTTAGGTGCTGGATCAGAGGAAAAACACTGCAGCAGTAGCCATGAATCAGTCCTGGGCTGGGACGTTAGTAAGGAATCGTGTCCTCGTTGCTGCAGTATGAACTCCTGCCTGTGTGAGGGGGTGAAATCTTGAGGGAGTAGCATGAACATCTGCAAGTGTAACGCCCTGCTAGTGAGGCTCGATGTGTATTTGAAGAACAAACCCAACAGTCAACGCCCATCCAACAGCCAACAGAGACAGATAGTAACAACAAGGACTGTTTATGTGGTGGGTTTGCCACTAGAGAAAAGGAGGAATAAAAAGCTTATTTTATTGCATTTTTATCTGAATCCACTAAAAGCAGCGCTGACAGAAAACACATGGATTTAGTGAACAGTGTGCTTTAACAGAGCTTTTATTCAGGGTTCCTACAGCCTGAGACACACTAAAAGTAAGACTTTTTTAAGACTTTATGCTGCCACTTGAAATTAATATTAAGACCAAGTTCACAATTACCAAAATTCACACATCAATTACTTTGGGTTAGGAGCAATTTTGTCCAAATGTTTATTGTAACATAAAAGCAACTCTTTTGGTCACCTTAAACATTTGGTTGATCTACTAAAAATGCGAAGAAAAAAAAAGGTTTAAAAAAGGTTTTAATTTGTCATATGACTGGATGTGGTAAATACACTGCATGATTGTAATGCGATTGGCAATTCCGCTAATTATTCAAAAGATGTTTACGACCAATTTTTTAGAAATTTTACAATGCAAAACATGAAAAAATAAATAAATAAATAATCCTATATATGTATTTTAGCATTTTTAGGACTTTTGACTGATTGATTTAAGACATCTTACTACAAATTAAGGCCTTATTATTAGATGAATTAATTCAATGCCTTTTGAGATTTTTTAAGGATCCACCAATTCCACCCTGACATTATTTGTGAAATGAATCGCATTATTACTAACAAACCATTACAGTTTAGAATAACTTAATTCCTGAATGACCAACATTTGTCTCTGACTCACTAAACTGTCTGTCATCAAGCTTTCCTAAACTTTTGAATAAAGCTTTTCCATCTGAGGATACAGGGTTTAAGAAACACACACACAGGTACACTCACCTCTACGGGCAGGACATCTATGTAGAGACAGATGAACCATCGAGAAACCACCAGGGTCCACATCACATTCTGATCCACCATGGTCTGCCAGACTCCAGGGATTTTAACTTTAACCAGCTCCCCTAACACCTCCTGGTCCGTCTTCAGCCCCAGCATGGCTGGACTGTAGTAGTCTGTAACCACACACACACACACACACATCTGTGAGTTAAACTGACTTGAAGTCTTTATTTCAAACACGTAAAATACAACAAAAACAATAATTAAAAACATGAATTACAAAAGCAAGGAAAAAAAAGGCATAATAAATTCCATTCACAAATTGCCTCAATTTACATGTGCGAAAAAGAGAAGGAAGGAATATAAATTATCTGATATACAAAATATAAACATACTCATATACCCATGTGCATCCATATAAACAAACTACATATTTTACACATTGCTACATTCCTTTTTAAATATAAATCCACATGAACAGCTGGTGATTGTCAAAGCCCCTCCTCGTCTCTGTACTTTGTGAGAATCATATCCTCACACCTGTTTTTAAACTGGATGGTGTTAGGACATTACTTTAGCTTGACATGTTTACCGTTCCACAGTTTCAAACCACAAACTGAAATATAAATTCCTGTCATAGTAGTGTAAACACTGAGAATCCTCAAATTGAATTTGCCCCTCTAATTATAATCCTTCCCCTTTTTATAGAACATTTTCTGAATATTTCCTGGTAGTAGATTATTCCTGGCTTTGTACATTATTTGTGCAGTTTGAAATTCAACAAGATTAAAGAATTTTAATGTTTTAGACTAGACAGTAATGCAGTTCTTTTGAGTCCCAGGAGACGGAGAGATGTTGAGGCTAATAATATGTTGTGCCAAGCAGTTTCTGCAAAGGTGAATAAAAAAATAAGTGTAGTCATGAAATCCAACATTATGCACTGTCTTTGTGGCTCTTTTTTAAAGTATGCATAGCAGGTGTAGTGTGCTTTCATGTGTGTTTGCTCATATCTCTGCACAGTAATTTAAATATGGCAAAATCAGTGAACAGTAGAGAATGTGGAGTATTTGTGATAGAGTGTGTACTTTGCTTTAGGCAGGACTGAAGTATTTGACAGTTCATTTTGTACATATTTTATGTGAGGTTTCCAGCAAAATATGGAATATATTGTAATACTTGGATTTTTTAAAATTTTTTTATTTTTTAGTACTCTTTCATTATTAATTCCATCAATCTGTGCCTGTACTAGATTTTCAAAATAACATAATTTTTGCTTTGCTCAAATTTTTTTTGCCAAACCATTTTTTTTTTTTTGATGATTGTGTAAGACACAAATGAAAACATCCTGTAGGTCTTAAGCCACGGAGAGATAAAGACCATGTGACCTCCTGCAGGATTATTTTTAGCTCAGAGTAAAAGAACAACCACAACGCACACACACAGACACACACACACAGGACATGAAGACATGAAACCATAATGATGGAAAACTAATGTGCACGCACACATGCACACACACACAAACACACACACAAACACACACACCTGGTAAAATTCTACCCAGGAGTGCATCCATCAGCCAGAAGGACTTTTCTTCATCTTTTGTGATGATGAGTAGATACCCAGCTATGAAGTTCATCCCCTGAAGACAAAAGAGACACACTCAGTTCACACATGATTTCTACAATCCTGCCTGGACAGGTTTTAATCAAGACTGTAGAGCTCTTAAATAAAGCTTCAAGGGTGAAACCATTAGTGTGTACTGGACACAAAACAAAAACCAAAACACTCAAACTGAATCAGGCTGCCTGAGTGTGATGACGTGTTCTGTTTACACATCATAAGAGACGACACCATCAACACAACCCTGCTGCCTGTTTGAATTGCAAACCAAGCTGCATATGCTCCTGAGAATGAAATTTCCCTTTCAAATGCTAATGATTAACGCAGGCTATGCTGACACAAACAGCCTTTCTTTGGACACGTACGAATTGATTATTGTGCTGGCACTAATATAAAACACTCCACAGAAGATGACGCTTCCACACACTCAAAGTTACATTGTCTGCTTATTTTAGTCTAGTAGTGGAGCCCATTATTAAGTCCGTTTTGGATGTTTTTGTCTCATAATCCACACAACACTGGAGTTAATCCTCCACTGCAAATTTTAGTCATGCAGCACAAAAAACAATGATGAAACAATATTATGCACTATATTGTTTTTCTAGCCAGCAATACCCAATACTCTCACACTGCTCTTTGACAACTCTGTTACAAGTGTAAGACTGGTGTTATGGAAAATCCATTTAAGGCTGGATCTCAGGTGATATTACCTGACAGTAGCCCACAGCTGAGTTGTGGTGGCCATAAGCCAGCAGCACGTTGTACAGAGCTTTCTGCAGACATGGGTTGGATGTCTTGCGGAACTGGACGTTGTCTGGAAATGTTCTGTTCAAGTCTGAAAGAAAAAAGACACCGCAGATATTCAGTGAATTTTTTTTTCCTAATTTTTTAAGAGATTTTTTAATACAAACATCTTTTTAGCAAACAACTTGTGAGGCAATTTCTGTCTTTCACTGCATTTGGGATTTCACTGCCTTGTTCCTCATCATGCAAAGTTTGGAAAAAATGTTTGCATAAAATACACTGAGCCTTGTTTGTATTGCCTCGAACTCGTTTTAGGGTTAGGGTTTTTTTTTTTTTTTGAACTGGATGTGACCAATTACTGTAAATTTTACAATGCGAGATTGGGAAAATGGATTCATGAAATCCTTCCTCCAGTGTCTGAGCATTTTTAGGACTTTTGAAATACTGATTTAAGATATTTTAATACCAATTATGGCCTGATTTTTAGAACAATTAATTCAGTGCCTTTTAAGATTTTGTTAAGGATCCGCAGGACCATATACACTCATATAACACAGCGCTGTTTTCTGTCTGAATGCCCAGTCAGTATCACACAGGAAGGAGACACAGGAGATTGTTAAAGAACAATCTTACATACACACAAAACCACATGATTATCACATGACATGAAATATTCTGTAATGCTTAGTGTAAATGCTCCGGAAAGGCAAACTGCAGGGCGTCAGTGTGCTCTGCGTGGCTGACTGTCGGCTGTGACTTTTGCAGTGTGTCTGGCACTGTAGGTTATAGTCAGCACTGATCAGCAGACTGACTGAATCAGCCTCAGAAGCGAGGTGAGAGTCAGTGAGAAAGAATGTTCTTACGGGGCGTTAATACGAAACAGAGCAGCAATGATTAATTGATTAGTTGTCAGCTATTGAATGAATCACCTGCTCAGTTGATAATCCATTAATTTGTTTCATTAATTTAAAAAAGAAGAAGAAAGAATTAAAAGTTGTCATATTCTCACATAAAAAGTGAGTATTTTGTGGTTTCTTAACTCTTCTATGACAGTAAACTGAGTATCTTTGGGTTGTGGACGAAGCAAGACGTGAGGACATTGTCTGGGCTTTTTGGAAAAACTGATCTACATTGTTCATTATTTTCTAACATTTAATAGACCAAAAAACGAATCAATCAATCGAGAAATTAAATTGACAGATGAATCAACAATGAAAATACAAAAATGTATTTAGACAAAATGATGACAACGCCAAAACAAAACTTCACAGTCAACCATGAGACTTTTCGGGCTCAGGCTGCAGGAGTTCTGGGCTGATTTATCCATGATTTACTTCCTGGGCATTGCAGAAATCCGGTCTGGGAACTTCATCAGTACTGATGTTCAGCCCAGATTATCTGATATTGTGAGAGATTTACAGATCCAGTCTTAAACCTCCTGTACTGCTCAGAGACTTGTCTGAGCCGCCTTGATAATTTCGAACAAGTTTGATATTTAGGATTTACGGACGATAACAGTTAAGATCACTGATTTGGTGTTTTCAAACACTCCTGCACTCTGAATTTTAGCCAGCCAACCTTTGTTGGCAAATACTAAAACTGACAGTTAAAATCTCACGTCCAGTACTCGCTAAAGAATAGATAACATGTCTTTAACCATTTTCTCATCCAGACTCATTTAGCTTCCCGCTTCTGTTTTTCATAATGCAAAACTTTTACTGCAAGCTGATGCAACATGTCAGTGTCTGTTTACATCTGTGTCCCAATGAGATCACAGGACATGGTGCATTCAGGCTTCTTCTGGCATAATTATATTCAGAATATCCCATTAGAACATTAGTAAAGTTATTCCTCGTGTGTGATACAACCATATTTCAAAATTGGTTAGGATTTTAAAACTATAGTTTGAGCCTGGCTCAACAAAACACATGCACAGGTGCCCTGTGAGTCTTAGTGTTGGCTTTTTGAGGTTGGCTTTGTGTGTCTTTTAAGGACGCCTGAGTGAGCAAATGTTTGAAACAGACGCTGTTCGCAGCCTGACCTGTGCAGATGGTCTCCACCAGTTTGGGGTCATGCTGGGCTGCTAGCAGAGACTGGTAGTATGCTGGATTCTTCTCTAACTGGTCTTGAGCCCCGCTGGCTGCCATCCAGATCAGAGCCCGGTGCTCGTTGGGAATCCCCTTACGAACATAACGCTTAACTGAAGGAGAGGAGGAACACTTCCGTTTAGTTCAGCTTTACTGTGTGCGCTCACTCTGTGAGGATACTGGTGTGTTCAGTTTTCACACTCACGTTTGACATTCTTCTGCACCTTGCTCTTTCCCTTCAGTAGTTTGGACCACTTGATAGATCTTCGGGTGAGCACAACGAGATATTCAGACATGAGCTCTTCATACGAGTCGTAATCAAAGTCCTTTGAGCGCTCAAAACCATATGGATCCACGCTGGGCCGAAAAACACACAGTAAGAAACTGTTTGCAACTTAAATGAAATCAGAATACACTTACTGTCATTGTACAGGTACATGCAATGAAATTTAGCTGCACTGCCCAAGCAGAGTTCTATAAAATAAGTATAACAGATTAAAATAAATAGTAGAGGTAAAAAGTTATTGTGTTTACAACTCATGCGCGCGCACACACACACACACACACACACACACCAGTTTAAACATACATACTCAGTACCTACATATGCATAATAATCATGAAAAATTGTATACCAAAAAAATGTAATATTGCACATAAAATGAGAATATTGCAGTAAAAAAAGTAAAAACTGTTCATTAACACGATAAAGATTGTTTTCAGTATATCACAATCATAATTTCCAAGAATCCACACTATAGTGCTGTCAATTTTTTTAAACATGTTTTTACTTGTGCACTGTGATATTATTTATTGTATCTGAGGCGAGACTGAAGACAAATCTCCACTCTAGCTTAACATGACATTTTATTCGTAATATATTTCAAATGTGTGTGTTTTATATTTAACTTCGTGGCATGAACTTTATTCAAAAAATGTTATGTAGACTTTTTTAAGGGCCCTGTTATCCTCATTTATTTGGCATTTTTTCACTGAATTTAAACGACAAAAAAAGCTATTGAGGCACAAAATAAACCAATGGTTCTATTTTACTAATACAATCTTTATATAGCATGTTCACCTACATCACCTACGCCTACAACCTGGTAGTAGATAAAATGTTGGGTGTAGCTGGCTCAACCCTAATACCTTAGGTAACAAGCTAATCTTCCCGCAGCTTAAACCTTCCTCAAGAGCAAAGTCATCCCTGGAGAGGAAATGCACCTGAAGACTGGCAGTGTGAGTAGACCACATCTTAAACTTGTTCAAGCACAACAGACTTAATGCCTTTACTACTGTGTATATTACACACAGCCCAGGCTCTAAACTACTGCGGCTCTGCAAAGCCTGGGCGAGAATAAAGGTATCATTATGCAAACATTATATGAGAATGACTTTGTTGTCAAAACAAAAGCAAGGACACACATAAAATGTATGTGTGCTGCACCTGATTTCAGGTGTTGGTTTGGGTTATCACTGTTTGTTTGAACTGTGCAACAGCTCCCCTTTTTAAAATAATAATTTAGCATACAATCCAGAATTGAGCGTGGATTTTATACAACTACAAAAAGCCAAAATGATTCAGCTTATGTTAATATATAGACATAGTGGATAAATCCCACTATTTCATGTGCAACTCAACAAAAGTGAAGTCCAACACACTCAACTGCAAGTTTATTAACTACATCTAGATACAACTAATGCAGTCTAATCCAGCAGAGCTGTAGTATAGCTTTCCTTTGTGAAGGTTAAAAAGTCAGTTTTTGTTGCAACTGGTAAAAAGAGGTGTTAATTCAACTTCATGGCCATTTTAGAGACTGTAGTTTGTAAAATTTAGTTGACCTACCTGAAATTCATCTCTAAAATTCAATAAAGTGTAACCATAGTTACCATGACATCAACACTTCAACCTCATGATTTTATTGAAGGTAGGTTTTATTATGTTGCATCACACTCAATTCATTTTATATAAGTGTTCTAAATAACCTGTGAACTAAGTGTAGATAATTTTCCTCACTCAAATTTACAGCTTTATTTGAACAATCATGAGATATGACACAAAAAATGTGTCCCATCTTTAATGAGCAAAATAAAACTTTAAACATCGGGAAACCAGTGCACAAATCCAAGAGTTGATTTCATCACTCTGTGAATCAAATTGTTAGTCCACTGAGTCAGTTTATTAAAGGTGCCTAATGCAGTGGCTATCCATCTTCGTTTTATGGAATGAAAAAAAAACTATGGACATACTGCATTTTGTCCTAATAATGTGTATGGAGAGTGTTATACTAAGAGTTAGCAGTTGTAAGTCTGTGAATCTATAACAGTGAAATTAAGTATTGGCAATGAAAATAAAATCTGCCATTGAAAAAGGAAACTCTGGCAAATCCACAGCCAAATAAAACATAGGCATTAAAAATATTTCATATTATTATTATTATTATTTTTTTATTTATTTATTTTTGCATTATGTGTTTTACCGTGACAAACTTCTGATGTTTGTTTTCTTCATGTCACTGTTTTTGTGTCAGTTTTTGTTTTTTAATTTATTCATATGTTTTAATAACTTTTTAAAAAACAATTAAACATAATATTTTACATATTATATGTAGAATTACATGAAGCAAAAGATATCAAAAGACTACCAATAAAAATAAAGCAAACAAATCAAAATAAAATCTAAATAAATTTCGGTACCTTTGTTTTATTTTTAACTTTCAATGCAAAATGTTTATTTCCGGTGTCCAAACTTACAATCACTGCGCGAGCTCCACACAACTCAATAACTCGAGTAACGTTAACTAACGGCTGAAAGTGGTAACTGCTGTCAGTCTCTCCCGAAAAACGATATAAAGTAATTATCTGCTTCTGAATTTACTTATCAGGTAAGTTACTAAACTACCTTTGACCTCTCAAAATCGATAACATGTTGTTTTAAACGTTTTATTGGGCTGAAATAACCGTTAAAGGCCAACGGTCGGTTTGCTAACGTTACCTGTCCACTCTGTCTTTAGCTCTACCGTCCGGGGAGCGGGTCCGGTCCGTCGGCTTCTTCTTCTCCATTGCCTCCTCTGCTCCAGTGATATCCTGAAAATCTGTGCTAGAGTCTCACCATGTATCCACCGGGCTGTTTTTCTCCAAAAACCGGCAAAACAACGGCGCAAAAGTTTACAACAAACATGAATATCGAAGCCACAGCTGAGGTAAGTCCACTTTTAACTTTTCTCCATGTTTGCGTGCGAAGAGACGGGACAAGACGCTGCTTAACATGGGTTTAACTTGCTATTCCCGAGGGGAAGGCCATGGAAAGAAATCTTTTCACTAAACAAATAAGTTATTTCAGTGAATTCCTTTAAGTATTTTATCGACCTGTTGATGCTGAAGCCGTAGGACAGCGGAGTTTTCCCTGAGTTTTGTCGCCATCCACATGCACCTGCTGCTGGCTCCTCAGAATACAACCAACCGGCCTGGAGCTCTGTTAACAACATCCACACATGGCTGCGACCCAGTGTGATCCAAAATATAGTCACCTCTTCCACTGTTATGTCCGGACAATCTACTCCATGGTAGATTTCGGACTTGTGTCGTTTGCCTCAGGACACACACGTCGATCAGACCTAATGCTGCCTTCAAATGACTCCCGGAACATCGGAACATCCCACTTCAGAGCTCCCGTGGGAAAGGCGAAATGTGACTTATGGTGCATTCAGGGCACCTTGGTATAAGAAGAGACGGGCTGAGAGGTGTGAATCAAATTGGTGTTTTCTTTTTTTAATGTCACTTTTTGCCTTTGCCAAAATAGTGAACGAAAGTTAAAACTGAGGGAAAAACAGATAGTAAACAACAGCAAAAAAGACACTGATTTGACATGAAGAGAAAAAAATAGAATATTGTCATTTTAAAACACATCAGGATGCAATAATAACAATAATAATGATGATCATAATATTTATGCCCATATTTCATTTTGCTGTGGATTTTTCAGTCCCAATATTTCCATTTTCTTTTTCAAACACTTTTTTTAATAAACATTTTTTTATTGTAGAGGGACAATAAGCAAATAAATAAGTAAATAAATAAATAAAGAGCACAACACAGAAAAAAGAAACAAACACATAGAGAAATACAACCCCAAGGCAAATTTTCGTAGTTTAAATTAAGATATTGAATATGCTACATGTGAGAGATGTGTCTCACTGGCTAAATAAACACATAATTTTCCCCACCATTTATCTCCCAATTCTTTTTAAAGTTGTATAAAGTACCAATGTTTCCTTTTTCCATGACAAACTTTATTTTATATTTGATAATGCTTTTGTGGCCCCATATTTTTGCAGTTATATTTCTTCCACCATGTACTTGAAACTGTTAGCAACTTCTACAAGAAATTGTAATTTAATGCTGTCTTAATTGATAGGCCTAAATCTGACATTACTGTTCCATTATAGCCTCTTTATAATGTTCAGTAGTACAGAAACATAAACTATTTATCACTTTTAATAATATATTCCCTTGTTTAACACCAAGGCAATGCTGTCCCTGTGCAGTTATTTAGGAAAAAACAGAATCATAACATTTTGCAGTACTGTTTCTTTTCCAGATAATATATCAGGTTTTTATGAAATGCTGAATCACACACAGCCTTGGGCTTCAACAGCTATCACAGCAGCAAAGGTGGAATGTAACTACATTTACTCAAATACTGTACTTAAGTACAACTTTGAGGCACTTGTAATTGAGTATTTCCATTTTATGCATGGGTACTTAATACTTTCGCTTCACAACATCTCAGAGGTAAATATTGTACTTTTTACTCCATTACATTTATCTTAAAACTTGCGTTGCTTTGCAGGTTAAGATTACTAATACAAAGTACAATTCAATACTATCAATAATATCAATAATACATTTTGATGTATTATTATACATTAAATTACTGGAGTATATAAAGTAGGCTAATTAAAATCAGTTGCAACTCTACCAGCTGCAACATTAATGTGATGAACACATTTATGCATTAGTATAATACAATACTATAACAGAATTTATATTTTGTTCTGAAATGGGCCATTCTGCATAATGAGTACTTTTACTTTTAATACATTTGGTATATTTTGATGCTAATACTTTTGTAGCCTATACTTGAGTCAGAGTTTAATTTCAGAACTTTAATTTGCAAGAGTAGTTTTACACTGTGGTATTGCTACTTTTACGTAAGTTAAAGATCTGAATACTTCTTCCAACTCTGCACTTCTACCAAGGGTGTCCTTGCACTAAAGGGTGTTAGGATGTCCGATGACACCTAAAAGCAGCACAGAATGCTGTATAGCCGCGCCCTCTCCAACACAGCCACGTTGCACAGGTAAATGCAGCAATCTGTTCACCTGCTGGGCAGCCTTGCTCCTGTAAAAATATCTGCTGCATGGGTTATTCAGAGCTCATACAGTCCTTGAAAATCATTATTAGTTTGCAGGTATGACAGATTAAAATAATAATAAATGATGATAATAATAATAATAATAATAATATGAGAAAGGTCTTGTGCAAATAAGAGTTGAATACCTTGCTCCGACAGGAAAAGGTGATGGATATAAAAATGATGCAGACTACTTTGTCAAATGATCAGACTTTTCTTTTATTAGCCTTTCTGTGTCCCTGTGCTGTTATCCACTTTCAGGCATGAGTAAAGGAGACTGGTGTGGCAGTTTTTGGATTTTTTATTTTTTTATTTCCATGAAGACCACAAACATCCTTTTTAATTCAGTGTATTGGGGTGTGTGTGTGTGTGTGTGTGTGTGTGTGTGTGTGTGTATGACTGTGTTTTATGTCGTTTTAACCAGGCTACTTAACAGGATGCAAGTTTACAGATATTTGCCAACTTGTATGTCATGCTTTACCTACCTAAATCAGATTACTAAAAATCTGTGTTTCAAAGTGTTTCTGCCCTATATAGACACGCAGTGACAACACCACACTCCTCATCGTCACTGTTGCCACTCAGGATAAGCCTTGGGATAGACAGATGATGGATCATGTAGGCCTCGATCTCTTATCCTCTTGTGAAAATATCGGAGTAAATCCAAATGCAGACTCATGTTTCAGCAGCAGCGTAATCCTGCTGGTGGGCGGGGATGGATCTGTGAACTGGCTGAGCTTCCAACCGCTGACATTTTTGGCACTGCTGTGTGCAACCATTCATCTGCTCTGGGCAATCGTCACTGTGTCCCCTTTAGACTTGATTTAAGACCATGAAATGTGACCTTTATGAGCATTTTTGGACAGCCCCCCCACAAAATAATCAATATACAAAACATATACATCAACTCAGCAGCCAGTTTGGGTCAAGCATATTTTTGTACCTTTATTCAAATACTGCATATTACTGTGCTGTATTATGGCCATGATATAGAAAAATCAGGCAGTTTTACATGCATTATCTTTCTAAATAATACAGCATACAATAAAACGTTAGCATTTGCTTTCCCAGGTGAAAAATCTTGTTGTTGAGCGGGGTGCTTGGACCCTGCTTAGGCCCAAATAATGGACAGAAAATGGACACATAGATTCACATAGATTAATATTTCATTAAGTTATAATACACCCTCAAAATGTAAAGATGAAAAGGTCAATCTTGTCTTCTAATATGTTGTCTTCTTCATATCACATTATTCAACGTTGATGCTTGGGCTATAGGCTACTTGTTTATGCTACAGTTTATGCAGTCTAACGTGTTAACAGTGTTGATACTGTGTGTGTGTGTGAAATCATTTTATGTGTTGCAAGTAGTGAAGGTGCTAATTTTTGTAAAGAATGTTGTGATATGCAAGTTTTTCTAGTGTAGTAGCTAGTTTTACTTGTTGCTCACACTGTATTTTTGTAGGTGTAACTTTGTGGTAACTGTGTGTTGCTGCTAATGTAAAACCGTACGTTGAGAGTGACTGGTAGAAAATGCTTCCACACTTAAATCTCCTCAACTGAGCTTTTTGTTTGTCAGACCTTCATCAGAGCATACATGAATCAGCACTGGACAGGCATGCAAAAGTAACTAATCGTATTCTAATCGTGGCAGTGTGCAACTGTGCACAACCCTGGTAGTAGAAACTCTACCTCTTAAGAATTGCAGTGTGAAGCTGGAGTTTCTAACAGGGTTTCAGGGTTGTGCTGCATATTGCCATCAATTAGAATGGGATTGGTGACTTTTACCTTCCTGTCCATTGTTGAATCATGTATGCTTTGATAAAGGCATGATAGACCAAATGCTCATCTTTCTACCAGTTTGGACTCATTGATGTTTCTAGCGCTTTGTCAAGATTAAGTCGTAAATTAAATCATGATTAAAATTCTTTGCGCAGTCTGCATGAAAGGAAAAAGTTCTGAGATTGTGCATCACTGTCCATTGGTACCATCCTAGAAAGTGAAGGTGTCAGTGAATCGTATGATTTTGGGTTTATATGTTTGTTTGACTGAAGGATCACCGTAGTTAATCGTTCTGTACTTTGTTCTCTGTTTTGGATTGTGTCTCTCAGGTTCAACCTTTGGTAATGTTTCAGCAGACATGTTGCTGTATTCAAATGCAGATTTATTGGCACTTTCTTCAGAAAGTCCAAAATTTTGCAGCACACTGGTATCGTTTATATCCACTGGTGTTATTTTCTCTCTTCCGTCCCTGGCCTCCTCGCCTTTTTCATGTGGTTTACCCTCGTTTGGTTTCTTTTTTGTTATCATTTGTACCTTCACTTTATTAGAAGGACATAGGTTCATTCCACGGATTGCCAATCCTGTGTTAAAAGCAGTCACAGAAGTATCATTGTTCATGTCCACAGGTGTTATTTCTTCTCTCCTCTCCCTAGCCTCCCCTTCTTTTCCATGTAGATTACCCTCTGTTGGTTTCCTTTTTGTTAATGTTTGTACCGTAATTGTATTAGGATGGCATAGGTTAATTCCCACTGTCGCCGATCCATTATTAAAAGCAGTCATACAAGTATCAGAGTGTGGCGGTGGCATTGCAATCAAAGGAGTTATATTTTCTGGCTGAGGTGCCAGTTGAGAGGAGGAATTAATCTCATCATCATCATCTTGTTGATAATCAAATCTGCAAACATATGGTATGACATACTTAGGCAACCTTTTTTGAGAGGTCACAGCTTTGGATGAATCTTCCACTGCTCCGTACTCTACGTGGTCGCAGCCTACATATGTGGAAAGTCCATCGATTTCTGGCTTTAAAGGGCATCTCTCTTCAGCTGCTGCAGTGGAAGGTTCGCCTGTGCTTGATTCCCTGTCAGAGTGTTGTAGGGCTCCATGAGGAACTTCTGTCTTCAAGTTAAGTGTGTTTTCGAAGGGTGAGCTTCCTGTCGGTTCCACAGAATATATTTTAGGAGAGGAATCTACACATGTGGACCACACAGGAGGGCAGGTCTCGATGGTTGCTACATGCCACTTCACATGGGCTTCCACCTGTGGAAAAAGCCTGTAAGGCTCTGGGAGCAACCTCTCGGTGACAGATGTTAAACAGATGAGCTTCAGATGGCCATATTCTAACTTCTTGGTGATACCATTTCCTTCTATTGTCGTCTGAATTTCACCACATTCCCTCGAGCTCCTGCCCTTAATGTCACTCCTATAAGCTTGATCTTTATGGTTTAATAAGCAATGCCCTTCAGAGTTTTGATCTGAATGCTGGTCCCCCATTTGCCTCATTTGTTCCATAATTGAATTATTTTTTTCTTCTAGTTTTACTTTTGTTAAACCTTCTTCTGTCTGCTCTTGTCTTTGTTCTTGCCCATTTGTAGTTTGATTTCCTTTCAACTGCCATCCAACAGATTTACTTTTGATTTGCTTGTGTTGGTTTTGTTTGTGAACAGTTTGATCCAGTGCCTGTTGGTGCCATCTTTCATGACAAGCCACCCTCTCTTTTATGCAACCTGTCACCTTTACTCCTCTAGATGGTTTTTCTTGTGAACATTTTAATTCATGTCCCTTACATACAGTGGCCATGCTCTCAAACCTCTCCATCAAGGAAGACAGGAGAATCCCTCTTCCAATGACTCTTGGTTTGATTGGCTGTTTTTTCATATTCTCTCCCTTTTCTTTTTGCTCAGCCACGGCAAACTTGGCTATGATATCTTTCACGCTACCCGCCTTCTTCAGTCCTTGTTCTCTCCTAGTCTGGTCCCTCTTGTGAATGTCACACTCACTGTCTTGGCAGTGGCTCACTTTACCTGCCACTCCTCTGCTGGAGGACAGAGATCCTACCTCCCTTTGGTGGGTGATGGGAGATTTGGGTGTGGACCGTGTGAATTTGGATTGGAGGAGCTGGAATGTGGTAAGGCGCCGGTGTATTAAGCCTCCTTCTTTTTGATCTCCTCCCCACCTGCTAGGCAATCTGTTGGGAGTGGTGTCAGCAGTCTTCCTGTGGGTCATTTTATGCTCTTTGAAGAGCTGAACAATCGTACAACTTGTCTGAAGCTGAGTCTGTTTCACTGAAGTCTCAACTCTCTGATCAGCCAAATCTGTGTTTCTTTCAACTCCAATATCCGACCCTGGCTTCTGTGGGTTTCTGGCAGTCAGCTTGGGCAAATCCTGTGTCAGGTAATGCAGGAGACTCTCCAAAATCCCTCGGAGCACAGGGCGGCAGTTGCGGTCTCTAAGCAATTTCCTTAACATACGTGCATCAGGGCTGATACTGGTTTTCCGAGAATCTGGTCTATAGAAAATAGAGGACATGCAATAAGGACATTAATCTTCGTAGCCACCTGCAGCTGAACATACCTAAATAGCTACGCATATTGATAGCAGAGTTGACAGATGATTGGCAAATCTTGAAATATGCTATTGCATGAAAATAGTGGCAGTGCTGGATGTGTAAAATGGACAAAATCTCTTAATAAGGTACTATGTGGTTGAGGCAACAGAAAAACAATGCCAAAGTCAAATGAATGAGAATTGTTTTGCCTTGGTTGACACATGTATTAAGTATAAAGAGCAAGAAAACCTGAGTAGGGCAGGTGGAAGAAGTGAAGAGAAGGTCAAACAAAAAGGGATTTTCAACCCGGAGGCCAAACAAAAATCAGTGTAGTTGCACCCCTACCCCCACCCCCCATTCCCAGTGAAGCCTTTAACAGAACTAAACATATTTAGATAAATTGTACCTAAACACTGGATTAGCTGTTTTTATGTTATTGTGCTGTTATTTTGCTCCTTGCTGTTACTGTACTATTTGGAGTTTGTCTGAAGATAGTATATTTATCATTGAAGTACTGCATTCTTTTATAAAGGTGAAAGAACAGAGAAGCTTAGACAGAAATATAGTGCTTGTGTTTTTTTTTTTCATGTTGTAAAACCGTACTATTCTTTTTTAATTTTTTTAATAAAAAACACTGATGGCACCATCCTATAAAATAATTTTGGGAAAACTTGAGGAATATATACCTAAGGTCTAAATCTCTCTCGACCCATGTAAGTCAATCTCTGGAAATGACTATCACTTAACTAGAGAGGTATTAGTTTTTGGAGCATAGTGAATTTGGCCTTTTACAGTGACCATATTAACCCAGGCGCTGACTTTCAAAGACTACACTTGAACTGGATAGAAGTCACCCCACTCCTGCAGCAAAGTAGAGTACATCAAATTTTCAGACTTTAAGTGCTCCAGCAGAGTTAACTTGTTATAGGTGATTAGTTCGGGGGATTGCAGAGAAGGGTTGTGTAGGAAGAAGAGGAAATCTGTAGAATTAAGGTAGCAGAGAAGCTGTCCGTCAAAATAAATGTTACCGTTAAGATAAAGAGAGACAGGCACTTCATGCGTAATATATATCCAAATCCATTTTAATATTTATATATATTAATATTCACCATGTAATGGTGGTTTCACAATATAGTACACTGATACCTGATAAGAGCATCACAGTGCAAGTAATAAATGATCACAGTAGCAGATAAAATGATTACTGTTCTACAACTCAGTAATGTTATGCATACAAGTTAAATTCAAAATGTCCACCACATGTTGCATGCATTCAAGCCAAGATAGACTGAGATTAAAACTAGTGAAACTTATAGTGGACAGAGATATATCTATAATCATTAATCATTTAATCTTTATCAAAATTTTGCACAGTGTTTTGATTAATCAGATCCTTCATGACATGACATAAGCATGTGATTCATGTTAATACAGGTTAGCTTTAGACAAGGAAAAGGTCAGAGAAGGAAACTGTCTTTGTTTGTTAAATCCAAGAAGTAAACTAGTTTACTATTCTTAGCTTAAATAAAAGTTATAAATACTGAAGAATTTAATTCAACCCATAGCTCTTTCATATACTATCAGGTGGAGTAATAGAGACAAGTTATTCCTTCCCTGCCACCAACAGAGCATTAAATTTATGCAGACTGATTGCAGGTGTAGCCCCTGAGAGATGATCTTACAGGAAAGCACTTATGAGAAACAAAGGCTGAAAGTCAATACCCTAAATGGTCTCCCTTTTGATGTTCCCCTGCCTCACACCTGCAGCGACAGGTGCTTCAACTTTTCTAATTGTGTACAGAAAAATCAAGATGTGGGCAAGAGACGTGAGGAGAGGAGAAGACAGAGTACCACTTATGACTATTGAGATCAACCAAGGAGGACTAGTGGGTAGTGTGGGGCAAAGACAAGCAGTTTGACAGTCATGTGCAGTTCCTCTGATAGCCAGAAGGGTTCAGGCCAGTGAAGAGCAGGATTACTTGTCTATGCACTTCTCTGCAGATGCTGCTTTGTACAGCGCCTCTCCCAGTTCCTCCAGACGCTCTCTTTTGTCTACATCCTGGTATAGGACTGCGGGAACCTGATTCAGGCCATGCATGAGGCCATATAAACAGCCTGCGATCAGGCCTGTGGCTTCACTCTCGCCTAGAAAAAAAGCATTTTCACAAATTAGCAGTCTGTATGTTTTATCCATCTGTGCTTTTAAATATCTTGTAGGTCCTCACCTCCATGGAACATGGCTCTTTTACACAGTTCAGCCCAGTCACTCCCTGCTGCCAGAAGGGCATCGTAGGCTATCATGGGGGCATCATGACCTCTGCGGCCCGCAAGCCCCTCTGAGCTCCACCGCTTATACATCTGTGTGCACGAGAACAGAGTAACAGCAGCACACTGTTCTTGTAAGGGGCTCTGTTGAGGTAAAAACCGTAAGCTCAGCTTTTCTTTTTGTGTATTTATCTACATAGCAGGATTTACCTTGTCCGTCTCTTCAGCATCATAGCGATCAGGGAACAAAGGTTTGTTCTGTCCATCCTTCTCTATCTCTCTCTCTTCCAGGTAGAACTGCCACTTGGCCTCAAAGTAGAACCAGTTTTCCTGATACTCTGAATGCACAATCACACGTATAGTCATGCTTTCTCAGATACATGTGCATACATTATAAATTCAGTATATAACCTTATGTATCTACAAACACATTGATAGCACTCCATTTGTTATGTTTTTTTTTTTACATTAAGTTTAAAGGAACAATTCACCCCAAAATCAAAAATACATATTTTTCCTCCTACCTGTAGTGCTAATTATCAATCTAGAGTGATTTGGTGTGAGTTGAAGAGTGTTGGAGATGTTGTCTGTAGAGATGTCTGCCTTACTTTCAAATATAATGAAACTTGATGGCACTCAGTGTGTGTTGCTCAAAGGACCAAAACAAATACATTTGAAAACTCAACAGCAATGTCTCTTTCCAGAGATTATGACCTGGTTACTCAAGATAATCCACAGAGCTTGTTGTAAGCAGTTTCATGGAACTAATTTATTTTCACAAAACTTCACCTGCCAACCAAAGCGTACATATATTTATGGACGAGAGACTCATGGTCATGACAGAATGAGATAAGCATTAATGGTGTCCTCCTTGACTGAGCTTTAACATTATCTAGCTGGTGCTAGGTGAGCTAGTAGTACATGCACGCTTCTTTCTGCACAGTCATATGTTGCGGGGGGTTGCTCAGTAGAAAGAGAATAGTTCCTACATGAAACTTTTAATAAGGTAAGTGGATTATCTTGATCAGGTCATGATTTCTTGAAAGTGACATCGCTGCTGACTTTTTATGGATATATTTTTGGTGCTTTGAGCAACACAAGTCAAGTGCGTTCTAGTTCCATTATATTAGAGAGAAAGCAGGTATCTCTATGGCCGATATCTCCAACACCTGATTTTGGAGTGACCTGTCCCTTAAAATTTCATTTTACCTAGAAAAATCAGTTGTAAAACTATGTGCCCTTTTACACAAACACAGTCTGACCTGCCATGTGTCGTATGGTCTTCCTGCAGTACTCCTCAGCTCGAGGGATGACCTTCATGAGCTCGCGGCCCCAGGTCACAAGAGGTTTCCCCTGGATGGCAAAGGATGCAAACAGTGCCGTTGCCATGGAGCCTAGGAAGCCTGAAACCAAGAGTGACACCACAAGCCACAACGCCAAGTGTGTCTGTTAGACATAACTGCTGACAAAACTCACTAATTAAGTAAGTTTTCAATGTTCTTGTAGATAAAATGTAATACGAGATAACAACAATAATTAGCCTTTAGCTGCCGGATTTGTTTTGATTCGTTAAAACTGCCAACACTGTCACCTGTTGGGTGGTTGTGGGTCATTCTGCCAATCTCAGTGCTGACCTCCACCAGGCTGTCTAGTCTGTCAGGTTGCCAGTATCTCATGCCCACACACATGGCCTTGGCAGCTGCCCCAAACCCAGACCCTGGACATGGCACATATCCAGACTCACATTTTTAAATACTGTAGTTATGTTTGTTTGAAATTAAAAAACTATATCAAAAATCTCCAGTGACCTTTTTCATTGAAGGGTGTATGCCAGGCGAGCAGGAAGTTGTGAGGTTTGAGATGAACGCAGCCCTCCACTGTGGCAGGATCAGGGGCTCTGCCCTGAAGAGACACCATGGCTTCAACATAGAGACGCACCAGCTCCCGGTAAAGATCATCCAGACACCAGTAATCTAGACACAAACAAACACACACGCACACACACTCCGTGACTGAGAGTCATTCATGATTGGTATGCAAGGCGAGATGAGTGGTGCTGCAGTGGGCTAAGTTTAGCCTCAGCCTGCTACACCACAGATTAGGACCAGCATGCCTGCGGAGTGAGTGGAGTCATTTCCACACTGTGAGGTCAACTGGGATCCACGAGCCATGCGGCTAGAATTTGTTTATGTATGTGCTGTCTGTGTATGTGTGCGCGTGTGTGTGTGTGTGTGTGTGTGTGTGAGAGAGAGAGAGAGAGAAATAGAATAGAGAGAGAGAGAGCCTATGTTGACAATGAAGCAGTGCCGCTAATTTAATGATCAAGGATTTTGATGAAAGACGGACTTTCGCCCTCTTGACTGGACTCTGGTTCAGATTCTGTTACAGAGGTTGAGGGGAGGACAGACCTGAAGTTCTGGTTTAAATTCCAGTTTTGTAGGATTTAGGGGGGTCCATTGACTGAAATAGAATTAATATAGAACAGAACAGAATAGAATTTTTTTGGAGAGATAGAGACCGATATGGATAATTCAGCTCCTGATACAAACTTCCTGAACAATGAACATGGAAGGAATTTGATCCAGGTTAAATTTCACCTTCTTGAAATCTGCAATCCTCACCTCTAGATATTACTAAATCTTGGAAATTGCTTCTTTAATCTAAGAACTTTAATCTCTGTTTCAGATAAGAATATGTAACAGTATTTCTGCTGTAACATTTGTCTCTGCACACTGTAATTCTGTTGTCTGGTAAAATAATAATAAATAAATAAATAAAATTACATTAATGCACAAAAACACTAACAACACTTACGACATCTATTCCACTCCATAAGTTTTTTTGGCTGGGTGTGTGTGTAGGCATGCTGGATTGTGGCTAAATAGAGCCTTCTAATCTCAATAGATGTCATCACCATTTCACAGGCCTGCTGTCATTGGCTTTTAACCACGTCTGCAGCCAAACATGATACTGGTAGATTATGGACGAGTCTGACCTGCTATTGTTCAGTGAAGGGGAGCTGAGGATCAGCTTTTCCAAAGTAGTCTATTTTGGACTTTTCTGTCCCGGTAACTCCTGGCAACCCTGCGGGGGCTTGACATGGCATTTAAGTGATTTGTGGTAAGGCCTCTGCTTTGTCTTTGATGACCGGTTGCAAGGATGGATTATGGTTTGTCAGTAGGTTTTGTCATTTCGAGATGGTCTGCCAGTTGGTGATTAACAGCTTCCATTGAGTGTATAGAAGAGGCTATTCTGGTCCCTCTAAATGTAGAGGCCAGCTGGACTGGTCTGAGGTTGTTGGACATATTAGGCTGTGTATATATATATATATATATATATATATATATATATAATTTTTTTTTTTTTTTAACAGATAAAGAATGAAAGATTTTGAGTGACATTAGAAAAAAAATAGATAAAAGGTCAAATTAAGTTTTGATTTGATAGTTAACATTTCAAATTAGAAGAAAGAAGCAAACAAGTGTGTACTCTGGCTATGATTTCCACTTTCTGATCTGCCTCCAGACAATCATGAGTCATTTTTATCATTCTTCTTGACATCAATCCTAAACATACCCGTTATAAGTGCTTCTGCTGTGGTGATGTGCATCAGTGTTGCATCACTCAGGGGCCAGTTATCAGGGTCAAGTCTTAGGGCCCCAAGTCCCCCCAGAGAGGCCAGCTCCTCTTGGATCTTCTTGCCTGAGGTGCAGCCTTCCCAATGGCCCTTTCTGTAGCCCAAGGCATCACCAACCGCACCCAGAACCATGGCTGCCTTGAATTTCTCCATGATGCCGGGCTCTGCTCACGTTAGCTCTCCCAACAAAAAAAGATCTTCTCTTCTCTTCGCTTCTCTTGATGGTTCCTGGCACAAACTTGTGCCAAAATATGAACTCCTTTTAACTGTAGGTCTCTCAGTGGAAAAAACGTCAAACTCTTATGTCCCAAAACATCCTGAAGAACTTCAAGTGGCCTCACCAGCTCTCACAATGTTGGATAGATTCCCGCTTGATGTGGAGCTCCCACAGTTGTCCGTCTCCACTACATAACAGCTCTGCCACCTTCTCAACCTCACAGCTCTCGTCTAGTTTCTCATCAGTTGTCTCACACACAAACACTGTCATTACCAAGGGCGGCCGTGCACACACATAAGAAAGCACCACGTTATCAGTGTCTTTGTGTTGGGCGGCAGGGAGTTCAGCTGTGGTCAGGTGTCTCCTAAAAAGGCAATCCCCATGGCCCTGAAGCGTAAAGGCTGGATGGCTGGGTGTGGAGTGGTAATGTGGGGGGGGGGTTGCACTGGATGAGATGCTAATGTGCCGCTGGGCTGGAGTGCAAACTTGTCAGCTGGTGCTGGACCTTGTTGACATCCCAGCCGCCCCGTGGGAGTAGGGTAAGAATGGAGCATCATCTGCAGTCCATGAGCCTGCCTCCTGCTTTATTGAAGCTCAGCTCTCTAATCTTTACCCCGCTATTTTAAAACTTCTTTATTAATCACCTCCTGACATCAGTTTATCTCCTCTCCAGTTATGTGCACTGCATCCAGGAGTTCCCCTCCATCTCAGATTCTTCAGTCTTCATCTCCTGCCTGGATTTTAACAGTTTTGAGATGATTTTATGTTATTTCCAATCCTTTATTTTTGAATGTATCAGCTTGTGAATGTCGCCCTACACATACTCAGAGTAACAGTAGACAAAGCTCTACCAGAGGAGCCAATGATGATGATGACATGTAGCAGGAATGCAACCTGATAAGGGACAACTGTTACCAAGCTAACATTTTACATTCACTCTCAAACACACACTGTAGGGCCGTGGTTCTCAGCAGTGTTTGTTTCATTCATTACTGACATTTCGTTTCTATATTTCTGACATCAGTCAGTGTAAAAACCTGCTGACTCCTGGGCCTCGATCAGACAGACACCTCTGAATAGTTTAGAGGAGAGAAGCGTAAGTGGCTGGGTGAATTCAGTATTATCATTTTGAACTTTTTGTGGTATCAAAAAATATTATCATTTTAGATTTACAAAATACTGTTGATTCAATCCAAATGAATTATTTAATGAAGTTCTACATAAAAACTTGCAAGATTAGCTGCTGACAGAGGTGGAATCAGAGACAAAGACAAGCAAATATTGGAGTCCTGAAATACTGAAGTCCCAAGTCTAGTCTGACCAATCTTGTATCAAGTCCCAAGTCCTACACATCAAGTTTCAAGTCTTAAACAACAAATAATGCTCTCTTTACCAAGTGTAGTGCCATACAAAAAATAGTGCTTTAAAAAAAAAGTGTGACAACATAAAAAGTAGTGCTGACATTGCACTTTTATAACATATAGCACTATTAACAAGCACCACAACAGCATTAATTTTTATTTGTCTTGATAGCATGAGGGAAGGTATCAAGTATTTTTAAGTCAAAAGGCTCAAGTCCAAGTGAAGTCACTAGTCTCTGTTACTGAAGTCCAAGTCAAGCTGCAAGTCTTTTATTTTGTCAAGTGGAGTCTATTGTCATTAAATTCATGACTCAAGTCTGACTCACATCCAAGTCATGTTACTCGAGTCCACACCTCTAGTTGCTGATGCTCTGACTGAGATGGTTTCCATGAAAGAAGAGTTTTGTATGTTGAAATTAACAAAGATCATCATATGTAAGAACAACTTGTATATTTCAGCTGCAGTTTTTAATTTGCACATTTGTCACTTTGTAGGTCATTTTGATTTCAGAAAAATATTATCGAGATACTGAGTTCAGCACAACATAAACCTGCTGGCCAGTATTCTATATTGCCGTTTCTGTCAACAAACATTTGTTATCAGCACATTGTAGACAGACATACGTCTTTTACAAGGACATTAAAAACAACATGCTTTATTGACAACTTCCTTAAAGAAAACAACATATGGTATGCTTCTGTGACAAAACATATTTGTAAATACCTGTTTTCTTGCCGGCAAAAATAATACTGTTTTGATAAAAATGATCTGCGTGACTTAAAACAGTTAACCACACATTTGACAAATAAAAACGTACCAAATGTACCATGTTAGCAAACTAAATACTGAAAGGTGTCACATATTCCTTTTCCTAACCCACAGACAATGTTGGATAATAAAGTCAAAACCAATCAGCTGGGAAAAGCCTTCACAGCATCTCTCTCTTGACTGTGTTTGTGCACAAAGTTGACAGTCAAAAATGTATATGGGATATTTCATTCCACTAACACATATATAACATTTCAAAGATGAACAATATGACACTTTAACCAGCTTCTTAGCCTCTCCTCTGAATTAAATCTGGGACTGAAATCCCATTTTTATCTGCATCAGATTCCTAAAAGGATAGTTTACCCCAAAATTAAAAATGTACGTTTTTCCTCTTATTTGTAGTGCTTTTTATCAATCTAGATTGTTTTGGTGTAAGTTGCCAAGTGTTGCAGATATTAGCCGTTGAGATGTTTGCCTTTTGCTCAAATATAATGGAACTAGATGGCGTTCAACTTGTGGTGTTCAAACAACCAAAAAATACATTTGAAAAACTCAACAGCAATGTCTCTTTACAGAAATCATGATCCACTTTCTCAAGATAATCCACAGATTCTGTTGTTTGTTGTGGTATCTACAACACTCGACAACTCACACCAAAACAATCTACATTAATAACACTACAGGTAAGAGGAAAATATGGAATTGTGAGTTAACTGTTCCTTTAAATCTAATCCATGTACATCACCAGAGTTTATGACTGACCTTTGCTTTCATAAATATGAGAACTTAAACTCAAGTTTACCAGCTGAGGGCAAAAACGAGGGGAAAGAATACTTCCCCTTTAGTTGGATGAATTTTTTTTGCAGGCAAATAATTCATCCTTATTACAACACATGGCAAAGTTTTTTATCATGATGACAACAATTGGCAGAACAAGATAAGCATAGTTAGATGGCAAATTCTGACGGAAGTGCAGGAAACTGCCTGCTGCTCACTGTGTCTGCGAGAGGACGACTAGTACCTGAGCTCTTCCCTCTGTCACACTCTTTAGCCAAGAAAGGGGGACGTTAGTGTTTATAATTAAAGAGCAACACTAGGTCTTGTCAGGAAAAGCATTGCACCCCTAGATGGCAGCACAAGCACTGGTTTTAAAGTGACTTTTCTCTGTATTGTAATAACACTTGCCACCATTGCACTATAGCTGCTAATCCATGAAAAGCAACAGACTAAAACCTCAAACAGTGTAACAAACAGTCAAAAAACTCTTAGCTTGGATGTAGATGTTCATTTTAAAAAGTCTAGTATATATGTGAGTGAACCTACTGTCAAGTAAACTGAGTAGCTCTGTGTCTGTATACAGTTCTGCCTGATAAAGAAAACCTACAACAAAAGAAAAATATGTAAATCAGTGCAGTTTGCAGAGTTGGCAAATCACCTGGATAATAGAAAACAGTCAACGTGCCAGTCAGTCAGTCTCTTTGTGTACAGCAGTTTACACACTGCAAAACTAAAGTCAACCAAGTGATGCAGAAGGATTTTATAAATGAGGATCCTAAATGCTGCTCATGTACTAATCATGATTACAAATATCATTACCTGTTTCCTCAGATATACGTTTGTGTTCCTCTAAAACTGAATCTATTCTTTTTCTCCTATGATTACAGCGTTTTACATCTGTAACAACATTGATTCTGCTGGTGCTGAGCTCGAAAAGCATGCTGCTCCGTCCAATTCTCAGTGTGAATGCAACACATGGATCTTTTTTCGCCCACTTAAGGTAATTCAGAAATCCTTTACTTCTAATTAGAATAAAACCAAATTAAAATATTTAGCATTGTTTTGTAAAAGAGGCGATATGTTTAACCCCCACCCCAGAACACACACACTAAACAAAAATACAAACATACAATGAGCTCACACACTCTCTCTCTCTCTCTGTCTCTCTGCTCTCAGTGTGATTGTTTGAGAGCTACACATTCACAATCTCAGTGAAAATAGCGGAGAGAACTTTTCTCCCTCCTCCTCCTCCTCCATGGCACTGCTTCACACGAGCTGACAAAAACATGCACATTTTAACATACTGTTCCATTCACGATTGACAATGTAAGGAGGCCACATCCTACTGCATCCATAACTTAATCCTTTGCGTGTGCTGAAAGTTCACCGTCACTACCCCCCCTCACTGTGCCGAGGGTGCAAGTTAGTGAGCCAAGTCCGCAGCAACAGTTGGACGCCACACTCATTGGTGATTTGCCCCATGAGTGACAAGTTCAAGGCAACCCATCGTTTCCATATTGCAAATACAATGTCTGTCCTCGCCAGCAAACACCAAAAAAAACACATTATCTCTCCTGCTGATTCCCCTCCTGCTTTCCCCTCTGAACTGGTGTTCCAGGTCACTCCCCAGTCAAGGCATCTTATGCAGTTGGAAGAACAATCTTAACGACAAGCTGCAGACAGGCTTATTGAGAAGTACTCTCTTTTTGGCTCATTTATATAAAAAATCCTCATTTAAAAAAAGAAAATTGGGAGAAACACAAACTCCGTCTGCTGCAAGAGGCCAGGACGAACACTATGTCATGTTGCGCTTACTCGTCACAATCGGCCGAGCAAACTCTACAAAGTCATCTATGAGGACAGGCCACGCTCCTGAGGAGAGAGACAAATGCTGAGTATTAGTTACATCTCAATGTAATCTATCGCAACATCTTAGTGTATCAATTCATCAGGTGGCATTAACACACACACACACACACACAGACACACACACACAGATCATGTTGGTCTTGAAATTAAACATATTCCTTAAAGGGTAACTTCAGTATTTTCCGGCTTGGACCATATTTTCCAATGTTTTTGTGTCCAACTGTCTGATAGAAACATTTTTTTTTAATGGTCAAGTATTGAGTGAGAGCCAGCAGCTGCAAAACAGGCTGAAATGTTACCACTAAAGACATTTGTGCACCGTTGATTTACATCCACTAAAGTGCTTGTTTTGCTACTGACAGGCTCAGATCCTTTTTGTTTAACCAGAAACCAAAATCACTATCGTCAAACCCGCCGGACTGCATTTAAATAAATAGTCATTTTAGCGTGAATTGAGCCAGCATATTTTGACATCTAACAGGGCAAATTAAGGGTTTGTTTCAAAAGAACAAGAGTCTGTGATTGTTGAAAGGAAAACTGTTGTTTCCATTAGTCACTTAGACACAAAAACATGGGAAAATAGAGTCCAGGTTGAACAGTTACCCTTTAATAGAAGTTGTGAGACATTATTCTGACATGTTTTTTGTGGTCTGAGTTACTAAGGATGACTGCCTGAACTGTATGTGATCAGCAAGTTGTCCATCTCACCTTCCTCATCATAGTTTGACATGTCGTCTGCGATCATATTTCCAAAGTCCAGGAGGAGATTCCATGTGTCCTTGGGAATTGAGCGCTTGTGATGCTCCTAAATGTATCACAGTCATAGGAAAAGTGGGAGTTAGGGCTGGAAATAATTTGAACAAATATGATACCAGTACCCTTTAAGTGATACTGATACAAATATAAAACTTCATTTGATATCTTTGTTTTGTACTTCGTTCGATACCCATCATGTGAATGAAAGTATTCAGTTGTATAAAATGCCACCACCACACATTAGATGGCACCTCAGTGGATAGACAAAATATGCAGAATATTCAAAATGTACAATATTTCTGAAAGTGTATTTATATCTTTTTGTAATATCCTGCTGACACACACAAAAGAAATAGCAGGTCAAAAAAAGGTCTAACAAAAACTTCTTCTCTCACCAGCAGGAAGCGATTCCAGAGATCCAAAAACTTGAAGCGACCAGTGAGAACTAGATTCCAGTAAGCAACAGCCATGTCAAGGTCTAGGACACAAAGAAGAGTAAGTTTTTATTCAATATAAATATTTTTTTATTCAGATGAAATTCATTTTAAAAAAGTTTTTGACAAGCTTCACTTGATATTTGCATTGTTTTTTTTTACTTGAGCTTACCTAAACCTTTCTGGCCAGGGTTCTTAGCAAAATTGAAGGTAAACTGATAGAAGTCTTTGAACTTCCCCGTATCTTTCAGCTCCTGCTCTAGTCTGGGAAGGATTGTCTTGAGTTTCTCAGGACTGTCACAGCTGGGGGAGACATTGAGGAAAAAAAAATCTTGTTAATGAACTGCACACACAAACTCTGAGAAGTCTGAGCTCACATTTAACAGAATATACAGTTTGAGATTCAATATTTGCACTTAAACAACTGAAACTTTAGATGTCAGTATCAGTGTTGCTCACCCTAGCTCAGCCATGCCATCCAGGAACTCTTTCCTGCTGAACTCGCACTGCGTGGCCGCTCTGAACTTCCATGCCACCACCAGTATGCTCATGCTAGCTGGGTCCAGCGTCAGGTCATCACAGAACTGCTGGATCCCGTCAATGCCAATCTTGTTCTCATCCTGGGGGTCTGCAAAGACAGCCAAGGAGAGTGAGCTAAACAGTCCCAAAATGTAACATGCGAGACAAGCAAACTGTGCTCGTACACTTACCTTTGTATCTGTTGTAGAGCTGCTCCAGCTTCTTGCGGTCCACTGAGGTTTTCATGGATTCTTTGTAGTAGAGATCTGGATTCTGGAAGTAGTTGTCTGTGGCGACTTCTAGTTTCCAGTCATTCTGTGTTAGGCAGTACACGGCTGTCCTCTCACCGGCCTGCGTAAAGGACATGAACTGCCGAACCTTGTCCTTCTGCGATGACTTCAACTTGTGCTGTAAGAGGCAGGGACACAATATAAAGGCAGGGCAGGAGTAACCTGTTGAGCCACACACACACACACACACACACATACACACACATACACAACCCCCAACCTGTCTTCCCCTGAAACTACCTGGTATCAGACTCTGAGACCTGGAGAATATGCAATATATAAACACAATGTAGCGAGACATTAAAATTATTTTATTTCTATATAACACCTCTAAAAACAGACTTTACAAAATACTTAGACGAACAAAGCAAAGCAGAGGCAAGAAACGCCAGAGGCAATATAACAGAATTTTAGAAGAACAGACAATAATGCTGAAAAATGTCCAGACAAGAATTAAGGTCGAATTAAACAAGAGATTAGGGACGAAATCATGTTATAAAAATACAATAAGAAAATAAAAGCACTGAACACAGAAAATTATTATCATTGTTGCTGTTGCTGTTAATAATAATAATATGCTGGATAAAGACAAAATAAAAAGATAAATTAAAAGTCAAGTTAAGAGACAAATTAAATGACAACATTACATAAAAGCAAATCTAAAAAAAAAGATGGGTTTTAAGAGGGGATTTACAAAGAAGTCACTGATTTTGCAAGCCTTATCTCCTTGGACAGGTTGTTCCAAATTAAAGCTAAATTTTAGTACAGGGCTTCAAGATTTTGTAAAACTGCAAAGGCCCTCATTATTTCAGTTTTTACTGTATATTACCAAACAAATTATCAATTAACAATCTTGGCCTTTAGGACCCCTGAGGATCTGGACACCTGGGACAGGTGCCCACTTGGTGATCCATTTTTGGGTAAAATGGGGTGCAGTGACATGAATGTAAAATTGAGGCTGCACATCAACAGTGCACACACACCCTAAACTTTCTCACCTGAAGAAGCGTGCAAGAATTTGATTTCCACTAAACCTCCTAGTTGGAAACTACTAAATCTTTATAAAATCACAATTGGATGTGGATGATATTTAAATGACACGTGCCATACGATAAAATCGGGTATAAGTGCACACCATAAAAAAGTAAAGTAGAAAAGTGACAGTCATCATGCGTGCAACAGCCTATATATTAGTGCATTAAGGGAAACAAAAACACTGTTACTTTCAAATGCACCACCACAAGGTCCCAAAAGGTACAAAAATACCTCCTCGTGTTCATTTAATCTTGACGGTCATCGGGAGGATTGCACGTCTTTGCAGAACTGCAGACCTGACCCACCCGATGATCAAACAGCAAATTCACCGTGACAGGCCAGTGTTTGGTGACCCAGTTTCCCTGGGAAGAGGGACGTTGGATCCTGCAGGCTCTCTCCTGACCCGAGGCAGCAGCACCACAGGCCAGTTACCAAAAAGGGAAAGGTACGTGCTGCAAGTGCGGGAGTCCGATCTCAAAATACCAACAACTGACCTTCCATTTCCCTCATATTCCCGACACACATCACCCTGGCAATGCGACACTTGGCTGAGGACACCCCGATCCCCCGTATCGGTGTGTCCCCTTAACGGAAAAGACAGCCTTTAGCGGCTGTTGGACTTGTTTAACGGAGCTAAAGAATTGCCCCGGTTTCTCATTTTTAATCTTACCTACCATTTTATCTCACGCTGTTTTGGCCCACTTGATATCCAATTACCTTTGGTGCGCATGCGTGACAAGAACTGCGCTACCGTTGGGGCACTGGGTTCATGGGAAATGTAGTTCTGTAGCGCTGCATTCATTCAGCCCCTGTGTTTTGACACCTCAGCCGAATCCCTTTCTTTATCAATAGAGCTGAAAGCAGTTTCCCACAAACTGCTTCTACTTAAATAAAGCCATAAAAAAGATCACATTATTACTAGTAGGGTGGTGGGGGTGGGGGGTTCCCTCAATTATGCTTAAAAATTATTTGACATACCTCCAACCTTTTTGCACCACCCCTACTCCTCTCATAAATAATGAACAGTCCCAAAAACAATACATGAAACTCAGCTTTGAACTCATTTAAACTGTACTGTTGTTGTTTGTAAATGTATTACATGTTCTCTTTAAAAGTTGATGGTAAACTAAATAGAAAATACAGCCATCTTAAGTTTTATGTCCCTGCCCTAAGTAAAAAAAAGACATAAGTCTCTTCCCAATGCATTAAAAAATATTTGACATACCTCTCTTAACTTAAATAAAACTGCATTGTTGTTGTTTGTAAATAAATCATGTTTTTAAAAAAATGATAGGCCTAAATAAAAAATAAGGCAATCTAAAGTTGTATGCCTGTTCCCTAAGCCTAAACAAAACACACACGTTCCTCAACTGTGCTTAATAAATAACAAGCCTCTTTTCCTTATTTGCACCACATCTCCCCTCTCATAAATAACGAACAGTCCCTAAACAGCTGATGAATCTCAGCCTTAAACTTATTAACTGTATTGTTTTTGTTTGTAAAAGAAAAAACAATAGTATTAAACGACCGTTTGGAGAAGTTAGAGAAGATTTAATCGATGAACAGATGCCTGAGTGCTCTTGACACGAGCAAGAAAATATAACATCTAAAAAAACTACAACTCCCATGTCAAAGTTGATCAAGATGTTTCGGAAGTAATCTTAAAATGGATCAAAGTTATATCGATGCGATTATGTTCAGCCAAAACAATGCAGCAGCTGTTCAGTTTTCAGCTGCGGTTTGACGTTATTTTGACACACGTCTAGATGAGCTGATTCCGCACAAGTTGATGATATTAACGGAGCTATCCGGCTAATGTAAGCTAAGTTGTGTTAGCTCGGTTTCATGGGAGTGAGTGTGGACCCAGCTGGCTGGAGCTGGTCTGACAGCTCTGAGGAATTTGCGGGCTAACTTAGCTTTACTTAGCTTTACAGCACATAGTTGAACTTTATACGGACTAAAAACTGGTACAACTTCAACAGGGATTTCACTAACACCAGTCGAGCCTACCTGGACGAAGTAACGTTAGCATCCCATTTGTTAGCACGAATAATGTCAGCAACGGCTGGAGGTCGAAGTAAACATGAAGTTGGTCGCCAAGTAAACCGGTGAACGCCTGCACCGACGCTGGCTTCAGCTATGTGGCAGGGGAGGAGGGGTGTCGGTGGTGGTGGTGCGGTGGTACAACAGCATGATTGTTCCCTTCCTCATCAGCTTCTCCTTCAGTCGTGGAGTGGAGTAGAGAGCCAGGACAGTGCACATATTTCGCAGGTAGTTGCATGTTTTCTGAATTTGTCTGTTTCCATTGATATTGAGTGATTTGTGTTTGGGACGTTGAGCTACTTCATGCTTTCACCACCCCGTGATGCTTCCTGAATCATCTTTCATGTCTGAGGCGTGTGTGAGTTCAGCTTTGTATGTTGTTTGTCTTGGCTGCCAGTATTACTTCGATTTTGACAGTGGTTTCTTTACGTGGAGATACATTTGTCTCAATTTGTGTGAACAGATCGACAATCTATGTGTTATATTATGAATTAGTCATTATAAAACACCTTCCAAACATACAAAAAAGCGATTTTTAAACTTAGGAAACTATTTTGCAAATATAAAACAAATCTGCAAATACACAGATAAATTCCACAAAAAAGGTAAATACCTTTAATTAATTTAAAAAAAACCAAACCAAACATTTGAGTATTTTTCTAACATTTACAAAATCTGCTTTTTATTTGTGAATCTCAATTCTTTGCTTTCAGATTTGCATTTTACTTTTTTTAGGTTGTGGAATCTGTTAGTGTATTTGTAGGTCTGTTTTATATTTGCAAAATATTTTTGGGAGTTTACAGATTTTTTTTTAGATTTGTGAAGGTTGTTTCATACTTACAGATTACACATTTACACACAAATGATCAATCTCCTGTAAATAATACTGAGACAAATCTATCTCCATATATTTCCCATTTACATTGCATTTGCATGGTTGATATTCAGCTGTTTGCATTTATAATTTCAAATATGTACATGCAGACATCAAAACAACCTCCATGTTTTAAGTAGCCAAAATTTAGTGCTTGTCAAAACTTAAGTGAGGATCAGTTGTGGATAGAAATTGCACCTAAAAAGTTCTGTGTTCTCACAGTTTTAAGTACTTTACTGCAGGGGTGGGAATCACAAGAGACACTCAGATATAATATTATAATGATTCTTAGGTCACATTAAAATCTTATGACAATTTTAAATGTTTTACAAAACCCTAAGCATTGTGATAACAAGTACTACACTATATACCCTTTTTATTACATTTTTTCCTAACTGCAAATTAAGGAAAATCATTGTCAGTATTTTTTTATCTAATAAAGAAAAAACAATTAGTCTGCTCATTTCACTTCAGTCATTTTTATGTCATCAAAATGTATCTAGTGGACTGAAAATGCATTTGCAATATTAGTAATTTCTATTATTAAAAAAATCTGTATTGGCATCCGTTTATCAATGCGATATTGCCACTCAAAATATTGCAATACTCTGTCATATTGATTTTTTTTGACATTTCTTGCCACTTCATACCTCTGTTCCACTAAATTTCTTTAACAGCTATTGTATAATCATTATTTTTTAGAGTTTTTACACGCAAACTATTTTTATGATCAATTAAGCCATGTAATGTTTCAATAATATATCAGTACCATGATATAAGTCCAGATACCCTCTTAGATTTTTGATATTGTAATATTGTTAGTGTTGTGTTTTCCAAGTTTTAAAGGCTACATTACCGCAAAGTGATATAATTTTCTGAACTTATACGAGACTGTTGGAGCTGTTGGCTTTTCCCACTCAGTCGTTATGTTATTATATCACGTTACTGATGATTATACTGTGTAAATATTTTGAGAAAGGATCAATTGTTAATCCTACAATATTGTCTCAATATCAAGGTTGTTGATCAGCATTACTGTGATATGTGATATATATCTCCCTATGGCCCAGCTCTGCGACCATGTCATGAAATATGATGCATTATTACAGATCTGACCAACAGTGTGTGAATTGTGTTGTGTATTTCTAGCAACAGTGACAGAGCGGCTGCAGTCCGGTTGTAGGAAGAAGGACAGAGGAGGACTTTGGAAAGTAAACATCATTCAGCTTGACTCATGCTCACAAAGGTGCGGTCCAGCTTGAATGTGACTTGAATACATTCAGTCATTAATGTGTGAGCAAGCACATGATGTCAGGGTACCACAGGGCATGTTCACAGTGAAGCAGTTTTGTATCCGAAGCACAGATAGAAGTGCAGTGTCACTTTAGGTGTGGGCTGAATAGCAAGCACTACTGGAATTTATACATGTGACGTGCTCAGTCAAGTTAAGTGCACTTAACAAAGCACGACAAGGTGCAATTAGCTTTTCAAAGCAGCCAGTAGGACATGCCACAAGTGACTATACACAGTTGTTAAAGCTGTTCAGCTCTGATCAAAAGATTAAACAGTCTCTTGAGATGATGCTGTTAAGAAGCAAAGAGGGCACAAAAGCACAGAGTGGCCCACATAAAGAGATTATCTATATCAAATTTTAGGACAAATACTTTCACGTTAAGTGCTTAAAAGGGTATGACTGGCAATTCTTGTTTTTCTATTATTTTGTTGTTATCAACAAATCCCATTAAAAAGACCAAAACAAGCAAGATGTTAGTCCATCTCTAAGTACTTTCCTACAACCCCAGCTTGTCTGTGGCTCTTAGCAAGACAAAAAAGTCACAAATATGTACTTGAATTAAAAAAAAGTGAGGCTAAATAAATTCCTAAAATAGCTGGGCTCTGTAGATTCAACAACTGATGGAAAAACAGAGTCTGCTTACTAGACTATGCTCCCATAAATATTTGATTGGATAATCACTGAGGTTCTTCATCAGACAAAATACAATGTAGAGACACACCTTCAAATACCTGCTTGACAGAGCAGCTGACGGGTGGACACCCTTTATTGAAAACATATATGATAAATTTATACCTGTTAGGTGATCTGGCCTAGAAGGTATTTGAAAGTGTGTCTCTGCATTGTATTTTGTCTGCTGAAGATCATGAAACTGCTGATTGCATAGATCTTCTCTGCTGCCCGGTTAAAAGTGTCTGTGAAGCATCCACAATTTAGAATATGCAGCTTTTTTGCAGCAACATATAGAAAAATAGTTTCCAAGTTAGGACAGCATGTTTCTTACTGGAAATTATTCAGTGGAATCATACATATAGTTAATGTAGTGAGGACTTCCATTTTCAAAAAATAAATTTAGCACCTTTCATTAAATTCCTTCAGGCTTCACTACTTATATATTATTTAAGTCTGGATGGACACGGATGTAAACTTCAACTTGGCAGGTGAGTGGAGGTGTACAATCATGAGGTGTTATTTCCAATTGGACACGAAAGGAGGTCTACGTCATAAAGAAATGAGTTATATTGAGCCTTGACGGTACTTGATAGTGGAATCTGTTCATTGTTAGTTATTGACAAAAAAGACATCAAGTATCTTCAGACTAAACCTTTAAACTCTCCTGATGTCTACACCACAGTTTTTAAATCCACATATTTTGTAGTATTCTCCTGCTTATTGTTTTTTTTTTTTTTATTCTGTTGATTTTACAACCGTGTTCTTTCTTTTTCCATTGTTAGATCTCTTTTTCTTCAACACTCTTCACACTCAGGTGAAGACAGAAGTAAAGGTTTGGATGCAGGTTGTGTGTTGGCTGCTGTGCCTTGGCACAGCGGGGGCACTTGCTGTGCTGCAGAAGGACCAAGTGGCCAAGAACGCCATCAAGCTTTATCAGAGCAAGGGGGCCCCACACGGCCACAGCTGGGTGGCCAGCAACTGCAAGCGGCTTGTGGGTCTCCTGCGTCAGAAGAATGTGGTCGTCAGGAAGCTGTCAGCAGCTGCTAATGGTGTTAGACGAGACCGGGCCCTCTCAGAACCAGAGAGGCTCTTCCAGGTACCAGAATGAGGACACATATTAGATGGAGCAAAGAAAGGCCTTGTGTTTGGATCATAATGCGGTTATTTGTTGGTGACTGTTAAGCTTAATTTTTAACAGCTTGATACAGTGTTCAGTGTGTAAGACATAATGTTAGCAGCTCTTCAGGGTGGTGTCTTTGTCTGTTGACACAATAGCTCAGCAATAATACCTGTTCATATTTCATTGTTCAGGTTTCACATACACAGAGGAGATGCCCTAGTTAGATTAGAACTACTGCTAACAATTATTTTAATTATGTTACTGTCAGTGTTATAGTCAGTTATTGGTAAACAGTTAAGCATGTTACAATTTCCCAGAGCTCTTTATTAGACATCTTTAAATTGCTTTTGTTTATGACCAACAGATAAGAGATAATAAAATATATAAACAGGGGTATTAAATTACTGATTATGCAAAACTATGATAAAAAGTAAAGTGTCCAATCTCTGATGAAGACACCTAAAATGCTCTCATGTAGTGTTTCAGAAATGAAGATCTTATACAGGGGCCAAAGTAAAAGAGGATGTTAGATATTTAATGACTCGCTGGTGTCTCCCTGTCTGCACTCAGGTTCACACACTGGAGGTTTTCCAGAAAGAGCTGAATGAGAGCGAGCACCTGGTGTTCCAGGCAGTGCACAGCCTGCAGAGGGCGCTGCAGGGAGACTACAAGGATGTGGTCAACATGAAGGAGAGCAGCAGGCAGAGGCTGGAGGCCCTCAGGGAGGCAGCCATAAAGGTGAGAGCGTTATGCTCAGGAGTATTTAATGTTGACTAACTCAGAGAGCAGGAGAGAGACTGATACTGGTCCAAGATTTGTGTTTCTGATACAAAGCAGAGTACTATGTCCATAAATGTTTTTATGTAGTACACAAAGTCACATCTCCACATAAGCAAAAAATGCATGGTGTTGTCAAGAGGTGATAATTCAATGTTATTTTTAACTGACATTAAAAAAAAAAAAAATGTGATGATTTAAGTGGTCCTAATTGAGTTCAGTTTTACAATTTTCTCTTTCATTTTTGATATGAAAACATTAACTGATAAGCGTTACAAAGACTTTTATTTTTAGTGCTAAATGATTAATTTAATGCTTTTTAAACATTTCAGTTACTTGATTAATTGTTTAGTCTGTGAAATGTAAAAAACAAAATAGTGAAAAATGCCAATCTCAAAGCCTTCAAATATGTCTGAGCAACAGCCTAAAACTCAAATATGTTTCATATAAAACAAAATGAGACACATGAAAGCAGCAAATCTTCACATTTGAGGAGCTTGCACAATAAAATATTTACCATTTTTGCTTGAATAAACATTATGATCGATGATCAAAAAACTTAATTTGTGATCTGTCATGCAACAAATTGTTCGTTTCTTTAGATTATATGGTTGCTGTCTGAATTACTGATTTCAGGGAGACTAATGAAAAGCTATCAATAATTAACTGAAGACTGATTTTATGTTGTATGATAATGTAAAACATATTATGATATTGATGTCAACCACATCACCCACCTCTATAGTATGTCAAAGGCAGAGAAATATCATGGTTTTTTGTGTGCTATATATCCTATGAGTGTATTTAGGGTGAGATTCCTGGATATGCAGCAACATGCCCACTGTCCCCTGTTAAAGGGACAGATCACCCCAAAATCAAAAATCTATGTTTTTTGTCTTACCTATAATGCTATTCATCAGTCTAGGATTGCCCATTGGTGTTGGCACGACAGGAAACCTATTTTAACAGGCCTTGCTTGCCAGCGTGCTCGTTAGTTCATTCATTTATCAGTGTTGTTTTATTCTTGCTGTTCATTTTTGAATTGCATCAATAGTGAAATGTCCCTTTAACATTTCTGTAAAAATACTAGCTAATATGCAGCTGTCACCTTTCAGGAGGAGCAGGAGTATGTGGAGCTGGTAGCTGCTGAGAAGCACCAGCAGGAAGCTGTAAAGAGCGCTTTAACCCAGAATAAGACTCTGTCCATGCTGGACGAGATCCTGGAGGACGTCAGGAAGGCAGCAGACCGGCTGGAAGAGGAGATCGAGGAACATGCCTTTGACAACAACAAACAGGTCAGCAAACAACAGCATCATAATGACTACAAGATATGATGATTGCAAACACACTTGCTAGTTTGAGAAAGCATCAAAATGTGTCTCCTTCCACACTCATTATTTTTGTAGATGAAAGGAGTGAATGTAGAGGCAGTATTGAGAGTGGAGGATGACGAGGAAAATGGCGGAAAGAGAAAGAACAAGTCCAAGCAAAAGGAAGTGGAAGATGACCTGGGACTGAGCATGCTCATCGACTCGCAGAACAATCAGTATGTCCTCACAAAACCACGAGACTCCACGATGCCAAGAGCAGACCATCACTTCATCAAGGTCAGTTTATTCCTCCTGCTCAGGTCTGATCCTGTTTTATACATAAGAAGTAGAAAATCTGTGTTGTTATTTTTTAATCTTTGATAAGCTAGTTAGAATAGGGCAATTTCTAATATTTGATACAAGACAGTTTTTTGTAATGTGTGTGTGCAGGACTTGGTGTCAGTGGTGATGCTGTCGCTGCCCTGTGGTTGGATTTGCAGTCTGGTTGGTCTTCCTCCCATGTTTGGATACATCATCTGTGGGGTCCTGCTCGGTCCCTCTGGCCTCAACAGCATCAAGGTGTGTTTGTGTGTATGCGATTGCTGATTGCTGATCAGCATATCAGATCAGATTTAAAGATCAACACCATTCTGCGCTAGTTTTTCATGTTCTCATGTCCTTCTCCATGTCTTGCAGTCTATGGTCCAGGTGGAGACTCTGGGGGAGCTGGGTGTGTTCTTCACACTCTTTGTGGTGGGATTAGAGTTCTCACCTGAGCGCCTTCGAAAGGTAGACAAGAACCACTACTTTCCTAACCCTGACCTTGACCACTGACCGTTCTGTATTATAAAATTGTGTGAAAATGTGAGCTGACTACAAAACTTTACCCCTCCTCACCTCATCCTGAAAACAAACATTTCTGTGGTAGAGAATCAGTGCTAAGAAACGCTGACATGTATTCTGTTGTTTTATTATTGAACTCATTGACTGTGCACAAAGGTCAAGTCAAGTCAATTTATTTATAAAGCCCATTATCACAAATCACAGTTTGCCTCAGAGGGCTTTACAGCTTACGAGATCCCTCTGACCTCAGACCATCACATCGACTAAGGAAAAACTCCCCCCAAAAAACCCTATAACGGGGGAAAAAATGGTAGAAACCTCAGAAAGAGCAGCAGAGGAGGGATCCCTCTTCCAGGACAGACAAACGTCCAATATATGTCGTAAATAACAATTAAATTACAGCAATGACATAAAGTCTGTCTGTCCTGGAAGACAAATCCAAATCCTCCTGTGGGGCTGGGGTAAGTTGCCAGAAAATGTATGTAAGTTTATGTAATGTCCCAACAAAGTACATAAGTAGACGTGTGTGTGTGTGTGTGTGTGTGTGTAGGTATGGAAGACATCAGTCCAGGGGTCGTGCTACCTGAGTCTTCTGATGGTGGGGGCCGGTTTGTTGTGGGGCCAAGTCCTGCGTATTCGACCCACCCAGACTGTCTTCATTTCCACATGTCTCTCCCTGTCCAGCACTCCACTCGTGTCCCGCTTCCTGGCAGGGGGGAGCAGAGGAGACAAAGAAGGTATGTAGGCATGTCAGAGCACATAAGTGAGTATAGCTTTACAAGTAGTAACACAGCAACATGTATGTATTTCCTATTGCCTTTCCTACTGCATATTCTCTGAGCAAGTCTAAACAAAAAACTGCCTTGAGTATTTGTATTCAGACATTTTAATATCAGATACTCTCTATGTTGAACATGTAAATATAGTAAAACCACATGCTCTGATGCTGTTTAACTCTATACACTAGAGATACTTTATTTAGAGCCATTTTAGATGACACAGTGATCAATAATATGAGTTTGTGTGTGTGTGTGTGTGTGTGTGTGTGTGTGTGTGTGTTGACAGGTGATCTAGACTACAGCAGCGTTCTCCTCGGGATGTTAGTGATGCAAGATGTTCAGCTTGGCCTCTTCATTGCTGTCATGCCGACTCTGATCCAGGCTCAGAGTGGAGACTTGGACAGGTCATTAAGATACGTTTTTTTTGTGTCCTCTCCTCAACTAAAAACAGTTTTATTTTATTTAACTCTGTTGTTCCCCTTTGTGAAACACAGCTTCCTCTTTGGAAGTCTGCGTGTTTTTTACCTCCTGGCCCAGGTCCTGGTCTCTCTGGTTGCTGTGCTGCTGCTGTGTTTGTTACTCAAATCGTTCCTGATTGGCCCGTATTACAAGAAACTGCATGCTGAGAGCAAAGGCAACAAGGAGATCCTGGTACTTGGGATGGCAGCTTTTGTCTTTTTCATGCTGACGGTATGCACTTTGCTGTTGATCTTACAAGGTTACCGCTGTCATGATTTTTTTTTTAGTTATAAAATTACAACTTTTTTACAGCCTGGAAATGGTTTGGAATTAACAGATTTACAACGTGATATTGAGATGTGGACGTCTATGCGTGTAATATCCACCCACTGCTGTGGGTCACTGATCCATGTATGGCTGCATCGCTTTAAAGGCCTAACCATTTTAAACTACTTAAACAAACAAATGGACATGGAATGAAATATTGTGGAAAAATGTTGAAACTTCGTTGTTAAAAATGTGTGGGAACCTTGCTCTTAATTTTCCTGCATTCCCATTCAAACACCTGATATTTCTCTCCCAGTGATAAATTGTATTTTAACCTCCTGTGAAGAAGTTGTTTATGTTGATTTTCCTCTCGCTGATTGATGTAGGCAACAGAGTTTCTGGATGTGTCTATGGAGTTGGGTTGTTTCCTGGCTGGAGCTCTGCTGTCCACACAGGGTCACATGGTGACCGCAGAGGTCATGGGATGCATTGAGCCAATCCGAGATTTCCTCGCCATCATCTTTTTTGCCTCTATCGGTCAGATCTAACATGACATTTTAAAATGGATCCAAACTTAATGATCATGTTACACTTTTGTACCACAGAGACTTTACTGAATGTGTGTTTGTGTCATGCTGAAGGCCTCCACGTGTTCCCGACTTTTGTGCTGTATGAACTCACCATTCTGCTGGTGTTAACACTCACACTCGTCATAATGAAGGTACAGAACTTTTGTTTCTGCTCTTCTCCAGCTTATGTTTGCTGCACTCTCACTCTCTCATCTCTCATCTCTACACTTTATTCCTCATTTCTTCCTAGTTCATGATGGCCGTACTGGTGTTGTCGGTTATCTTGCCTCCAGGCTCTCGACACATACGGTGGATTGTCTCGGCAGGTCTGGCTCAGGTCAGCGAATTCTCCTTCGTCTTGGGCAGCCGTGCGCGTCGTGCTGGCATTATCTCCAGAGAGGTCAGTGATACTTTATTTTTTACCCTTTAAAGACAAAAGGGCTCAGGAGTGCGGGGTTGCCTCATCTATATATAGTTACACGACTGGAATGAAAAAGTAAAAAATAATAATTTGATTTTTTCAGTCTATGTCTTCCGCATCTTTTTTTGCTCAGGTGTACCTGCTGGTTCTCAGCGTCACCACCCTGAGTTTGCTGCTGGCACCAGTTCTGTGGAAAGTTACCACACACAAATGGGTTCCCCGGGCCGAACGCAAAACTGTCACATGACCAGAGTGGCATCAAGGCCAAAGGGTTCCCATGTACTGTAACTGTTACAAAGACGAGTTTGGTCACTTACAGACGCTCTCACGTTAACGCACACAATAATACGACTCTGCCTGTTCGACCAATACTTCCTAATTGTCTTCTCGATTCAGCAGATTCAGTCCACTCCATGTCTCCACGCCAAGAGCATTGAAACTTGACCATCCAAGAACTGTTAACCTTCAGTCTTTAAGGTCTTGCTTCATAAGACATTTCACACACACACACACACACACACACACAAAAAATAGATAATATCCATATATTGCAACATAGCTGAACCCTTCTGCTCTTTTGGCAAAAAACAACAGTCGTAACGGCTATCTGCAACTTAAAAGGGAACATTTACCACCTTTAAAGTACATGTCCAATCAGTGTTAGTGGTTAATGTAGACAACTGAAGCAATAATTTCCTTAGTACATGCTATATTGACCAAGAATGCTGAGTTTGCCACTCCAAAATCTATTGTACCATCATTTGATGTGACTGCGTTGAGGCAATGAAGAACTACAGGCTATTCCAGCTCGCTCTTTTAGCCTCCAGTAGAGCCAGCCTCTATGTCCACAATACAGGGCTTAATTCTCAGTTCTAATTATTTCTCAATATCTGATCTTTCTGCCGAGATTGTTAACATTCGTGTTCGAGGTGACCCATATTTGACATCAGTTTGAACGGATCTCTGCCCTGAAACACCTCACACGCGTCCAGCTACATCACATACATAGATGTTGGAACAACACCCAAAAACTTCACATTTGCAAAACAAGCATTTGGGGGAAAATGAATGGCATAGAGGTGCAAGCTGTCAGAGTAATTCATAATTCAGCATAATAATTAGCCATGTGCTTTGGTTTGGGAGACTGTGTAGCAAATTTTTGGATAAGTTTCTTCAGTCCACTAATTCTACTAACAGCTATTGTTGGTAGCTCTATGGAGTTAGAGGTGAGCATTAGCAGTTTTTGTTAAATTACTATTTAGGGCTGTACTGACTCAGAATTATGTCAGTCGAATCAGATTTTTCCATTCAATGTGAATATTTGACTTTTTTTTTTCTCCATATAAAATTTTAAAGTTTGGAAGTAACGGATCCAGCGGGACGTTCAGTGTTACAGCGGTATTCATGTAATATAGTAAACAAGCTAATGGCTCAAATGATGGATTGAAAATGCGCAACATTTTTTCAGTATTTCATCAAACAAAAGCCAGAGACTGTGTCGTATTAAGTTGACATGAGTTTCAAATTCACCACTCCTAAGCAGAAGAGAGAAGATAATGTAATCTTGGAGCACAAGGTCTCTTCCTCCTCTGTACTGCTGCATCATGCACGCAGCTGCTTGTACCAAAGAGCAGCATAAAAGTCAAGAGCAATAACTCTCAGCAAAAGAACACCGCACAGCACACTGACTAGGGAAAAAAAGAATGACTGCTCGACTTGAAGCAATCTCAGTCGACTGAGGGGTCTTTGACCGATGTTTTGAATCTTAGACTTTCAAGGGACAGCCCGTTTACTAATGCAAGTAAAAGCATGAAGGTTTCACTCTTCACTTTGGCAGAGGCTGGAGACCTTCTTCAGGGTCCCACAGTGAATCTATAAAAGACAAATAAGACCAGCAGGGCAGAGAGGGCAGATGACCATTGAATGAGTATTTCTGAGTGAGAGTTTTTCCCCTATGTTTGTGATGTTATGGGTGCCAGAGGCTGGTGTTCAATGCATCCTGGTACATGTAGGCGCTGCAGGCACAGCAACCTAGACAGGAGAACTCAGCTTTCTCTGTCAATATAGCAATATAGTATAGCGAATTTTATATTTAAAGAATTAATGATTGGGAGCACATCTGCTTTGCAGTTAAGTGCAGAAGCACATGCACTTGATATACTACCAGTTATGCTTTTATCATTATAAGCTGTTTGTGCACTTTCAACCCTGAGTTTTTCTAATTCGTTGTTAGAATCACAGTGACCAAATCTGAGGATTCAATTTCATATTTTGTCTTTTTTTCCATATATTATATTTTTTCTATCGTTAAAATCGCCTGAGTTTTTCCTACATATTACCGACTTTGTTATTTCAAATGTCAGATTCAAATCCTTATTGAAGTGCAAGTCTGCTGTATTTAATAGATGGTACATGTAGTTTATTGTTATTATTGTACTACTGTGAATTTAGCTGTGAGGACACTTGAAGCGTTAGCTAAAAAATGCAGCAATTCCTTTTACAAAGATTATAACGTCTTAATTTAATCATTTTTAGGCTCTTCATTCCTGTTTAATAACTCTGATATAACACACACACGTTTGTTAAAAGTAGAGATGGCGCTAAAGTAGATAACAGCTCACAAGAATGCTGAAATTACATTTTAAGGAAAATCCTGCACTAGTTACCATGAATGTCAAACTTATGTGCCTGCTCAACACTGCTCTGCAATAAAGGCGAGCACCTCTGTGGCATCTCGTGCTGTAAACGTCCTTGTCTTATCTTTCATAATGTGCAATGTCTAGGTATATGTGCTACATATATCATATATTGTTTAACATTTTCCTGCAGTACGTCAACACAGAAGGTTTTGGTTTTTTTTTTACTATGTCTAGTTTATATACTTGGTGGCCATTTGACCACCATTTTTCATCAAAATGTTCATGTATTTTTAAATTGTTGCGTAAATTCATTTATTTATTAAAAACAAGATTACAAAGAAGTATTTTCCTGGTTTCAGTCTGTATGTACTATGTTCTTAGAACACAATGCTTTCTCTGGGAAAAATGAAAATAAATTGTCTAATTTCAGTAAAACAGAAACATAAATAGTCCAGCAACCTCATATTGTGTTTATACAGTATAACTAATTTCTCAACATTTTCATCATCACTTTAAAAATTCTGCTATTTTTAATTCACAGCAAGAACCCTATTTGATGGTTTTTGATTTACAGACCTCCTTAAGGTGAATCCTTTTATTATTCAGCTTTTCTGAACTTTTATCCCTTATTGTACCCAGGTATGATAATGTTGAAATTCTTGTCTCTTTTCACCTCAGATTTTATGACTTTGAAACTTTTAATTGTCCAGTTAATCAGGGGGCCGGCTGATACTTTACTTTCTCCCCATCCCTCCATTTTAGAGATACTGTGGTATCTGGTTTTAATCATTCATGTTGCAAGGATTTAGATAAAATTGCTCCTTTGTAGAGACAATTTACAACATAAACCTTCTCCCAAATTTTCTTTATGACACATCAGTAAAAATTATAGTTTCAGTTTGGACATAAATTGTTTCTTTCTCAGATTTTTTGATTAAAAGGGTTTTTAGTAGTTAGTTAACAAGGTTAACATGTTCATATAATTATCTATTTATGTCATGCTTACCTCTTCTCTACACACTATACTGCTACTGAACCCACCACCTTCTGTTGAGGGTAAAGAAGGCAAGAATTTTCATTTATTTTCCTTCTACATACTTTCTGCACTGAATGTGTGTGTGTGTGTGTGAGAGAGTAAGAGAGAGAAAGATAGAGAGAGAGAGTCTATCAACTGTAAGCAGATAACTCAAACTCTGCAGTCAGCAGATTTGTCCGAAACCTCATCATCATCCTATTAGTGGGGCTACTGTATAACCAGTTACAAATATTCTAGAGACTGTAATTGAATATATATATATATATATATATATATATATATATATATATATATATATATATATATATATATATATATATACACATATATATATTCAATATATTCTCTCTCTCTCTCTATATATATCGAATCTAATAAGCTGCAGACTGTTTTTGAATTTTAGAACTGATAGCTTTAGTTTCGTTGATGTAAACTTAAATGATTAAAAATGTACAAAATGCAGTACAGTAATTGCAATATGTTGTAACATTTGAGCGAAAATGCATGTGTGTGAGATGTATTGAGCTGCGAGAGTTTGCAAGGGGACTTTTGATATAGTTATGCTGTTGTTAAATGTGGATCTTACTTATCTCAATTTATGAAGAATGTTTCCCTTTTTTTATTCTTCACTCAATGTGGAGGCAGCGAGATAAACAAACACGGTGACTATTTGATGTGCAAACTTTGTGGGTAAAACATTTATTTAAGTTAAGTTTTGAATGCAGTACTTTTACATGTAATTGAGTACTTTCACTGTGGGATATTATTACTTTAATCTTAGTAATTTTTTACCACTGAAACTAATCATCTGAAACCCTTGAGCTGGTAACTTTGTCAAACACACTTTAGACCAAACAAAACTTGGAATTAGTTTTTATTGAGAAAGACATTTCTGAGATGCATGGCTACATTTGTCAACATGTTCTGCAGTTGTTGTTGTTGTTTTTTTTTTTTTATTCCAAGTCTACCTCAAGAATCTTGGTTTCCCTCTGGCATCCTCACATTTTTGTGTTTACTTTCTTGAGTATGAGAAAAGGTGGAGACTTGCAGACAGATGGTAAGGGTGCATCAGGTTACATATTACATACGTTACAAGATTTTTTTTTTTTTCATGTCAAAGAATTTCATCAAAAAATTATGTTTATGGAGCCCTGCACAGACATTCACAAGTGGGCCCAAACTTTTTAATATAAGTGGTTTGAATGTTGTTAAATAATTTTCATCTGTAGTCACCTGCTCTTTGAAACTGACAGGTTAGTTGTTGTATAATTACAGGTTATCTTCTCTTCTGCTTCTCATTTCACTGCTTTGAGGAGGAAGATGACTTTTCCTTCATAGGGGTCGTGGAAGTTTTCGTAGCTGATCTTCTCAGAGACGACTCTGCACTGGATCTTGGCTTGCTTCTTCCCAACCAGACTGAACCGAACAGCCACCAGTGGGTTGACGTAAGTAGGCTGAAGAAAAGGATGTTTTTGTTTTGTAATTTTTGTTTTTAGGACTATTTGATACAGCTTAAAGGAATAGTTTGAAATTTTGGGGAAAAAAAATCACTTTTCTTGCCAAGAGTAAGATGAGAAGAGTGATATAAAATATTAATGGACAAAATTAATGGACAAAAAAGTTGTTTCCTCTTATTAGGCGACTCATAGTGTTCAGTAGACATCAAGACTGCCATGCCAACATGCATAAATGGCATTTTGACAATTGTAGTTATTTTTTGAGATAATGAAATAATACAACCTTTGTTTTCTCATGACAGCTAGTTAATTGTCTTGTTTCCAAAAGTTAACAAAGCTTGTTTTTTTTCTAGATAAAGTAATTAACTCATCAGGAATTTTTAAAAAAACGTAATACAGCCATTCTCAGCTTCTGTATTTTGGATAATTTTATTAGAGATAAGCACAATATATGTGCCACAAAATTAGTGTCAAATCATGCATGGTTAGTGATAATGACATAAACATAAATAAAAACATGATGACTCTTGCTTACCTGTGCCAGTCTTCCATAGTAAGGGAAGTAAGACTGATCCATAGTACCCCCCGTAGGGAAATACTCGATTTTGGCCACACTGTCTTGTCCGTCCTAAACAAATACACAGAGACACAGGATTTCATCATAATGGGAAACTCCTCCGACTATATTTAATGACAGGTCAGTATACTCATCACAAGTGTTACTCAGCTTGAGAAAACGGCTAAATCATTTTCAAATGTGACTCTGGAGGAGCTTTATCAGGTCAGAGAAAATAACCCTTGGCACAGACAAAACAAATGTATCACAGAAAGTCTGCGCTACAAACTGACATTGTTAAGTTTGACAGATATGAGTGTTTTTGAAAATGTAAGAACCAGTTTTTTGGAGCTTGGTCATGGGCGGATTATGAGACAATGGGCCCCTGGACACAGACCTGAAGAGGCCCTCATCACCTATCCCACAAAGCACCAAGCCACGAAGAGTTTATAGTTTAACATAATTTTGTTGTTGTTTTGCATCTTTTTGTAGCATTACTCATCTCTGTAGTTATGTATCCCTTTTTAGTTGTTTTAAGTTTCTATACAGTTGTTTTGTATCTGTTTGTAGTGTTTTTTTGTCTCTCTTCACATTTATTTTAAGTCTTTATGTGGTTGTAAACCCTTCTTTGTTGTCATTTTGAGTAGCAATTGCAGTTGTTTGCATATCTCTCTGTGGATATACAGTATATCTCTTTTTAGTCATTTTGAATCTCTTTGCACCTATTTGTAGCCATTTTGTTTCTCTCTGTAGTCATTTTGTGTCTCTTTGCAGTTGCTTTTTGTCTCCTTTTGGTCATTTTGAGTCTACTAGGTCAGGGCATGTTTCTTCAAGTGACATTTTCTAAGTAATCAATCCAGAGTTCTGAGTTCTGCTTACACTTTGACTAAAAATCAGCATATCTTTGCCTCTGATGATCCATTATGATCTTAAATGTGTCTCATGGAAAGCTTCAAACTTTAGGGAAGTGCAACATCACCAGATCAGCCCTAAAGATAAAACTTCAGACTCCTTTTTGTTAACGCATGCTGTTAAAAACAGTAGCCTATATGCAATTGTTGCTCACCAGCACAGTGCAGTTGACATACGGGGCGACATTAGTGTGATTAGTGGGCAAGAAGCTGATGATCTGCAGAGACAAAACAGAACATTTATTTATATAATGTGATTTATTCATCTGTTTCTATGTACTGCAAGATCCACATTTTCTGAAAGCTATCTGAGGGATTTTTATGAATTAAACGTACCCGGTTCATCTTAATGATGACACATGGCATGGTGCAGTTGTAGCCAAAGGTTGGGTCTTCAAATCCTGAGCAGGCTCCCAGCATGCTTTGCGTGAAGGGACATGACCACTTGGTGTGGTGAGGGGCGGAGAAGGTGTCCTGGATGAAGTACTTTCCTTTAGTGCAGTTGTAGTTGTTACATTCAAGTTGCTTGGTGTCATTGTAGGCTGAATGGGAGACAGAAAGATTTAGTGTTTTGTGATAAACATGAACAGAACTGTCCAGCAGGATTGAGCAAGTGAATACTAACGCTTCAAGAAGTCATTAAGGATGTTGGTCATCTTCATCCAGCTGGCCTTGTCTGATGTGTTGTAGATGATTTCGACAATTTCCTCCCCGTAAGTATCCGGCCATACCATTACCCCTGAACAGACAAAAAGCTGGTTAACTGAGGTTTAATTTAAAGGAACAGTTCATCCCAAGATCCAAAAATCATATTTTTCTTTTCACCTGTAGTGCTGGTTACCATTCTAGATTGTTTTGGTGTTAGAGTGTGAGTGTTAGCGATATCAGCCACAGAGATGTCTGCCTTCTCTCCGATATAATGAAAATAGATGTCATTCAGCTTGTGGTGCTCAAAGCACCAAAAAAATATATATGAAAAACTCAGCATCAGTGTCTCTCTACAGAAATCATGACCCGGTTACTAAACACAACACACAGACCTTGTTGTGAGCAGTTTTTAATATTAAACTTGTTAAACCTTTTGAGTTTTTTTTACTTTCTGAAAAATATTGTGTTTGTTCTCATCAGTGTCCTACATTTTCTAGGTAACAAGCCCATCCTTTAATGTAGATAGGCCATGTAAGCCCAACAGATGTTACAGAAATGTAATATGACTGCATTAAGTTGCTGTTATCCCTGGGCAAGCAACAGACGCCCCACTTTGAGAAAGTGGTGGATTCAGTCTTGTTTAACGAGTGTAGCTGCCAGGCTGTCTGATAGAAGTCTGTTTCAATGGCTTCTTATTCACTTACTGTAGCAGGCAGCGTGAGCAGTTTGCTGCAGTAACAGCGAGTGGGGAAAGTCTGGGATCCATTACCACTCTGAAGTTTGACATGCTGACCCAGTACTTATGGGACACTTGAGAGTTTATTAAACATATTTGTTTGTTCATTTCGTCACACCACAAGCCAAGTGCCATCTTGTTACATTACTTGTGAGAGGAGGCAGAAATCTTTACGTACGGTATCTCCAACACTCTGCAACTCATACCTGAACAATCTAGATTGATAAATAGTAGTGCAGGTAAGATAAATATTATGTCTTTTTGATTTTGGGGGTAAACTGTGTTTTTAAGTCATCATTGTCATAACTCCTTGTTTTGTTGTTGTTGTTGTTGTCTTTGTTTTACCCGGAGATTTTAACCGGTCTTGGTAGTCTGGAGCGTACGGACACAAGGTGTACATGAGCGTCCAGATGGCCAGAGAGAAGAGGGCCGTCATCACCACGTAGAAGGCCACATAATACAGACTGATGTACACTGTAAAGAAGAGAGGTTACAGTCAGGTTACATGTTTATGGCCTCTGATGTAAAATTACTTTTTTAAAATGTATTTTTTCTGCTGGTTGTATTTATAGTATAGCTATATCTAAAGCTATTTAAGGTAAACACTGGCTTAATGCCAAACACTCATGACACAGGGGAGGGCTTTGAGTGTGGTAACAAAGGTGTGTGTCTACATTTGCAGAGGTCAAGGTGTCCTCTGTCGATATGAGCTCAATTTAATCTGATTGTAAGATCAAACAGAGGGAAAAGACTCTGACACAAAAAGCTTATCACAACAGCAGGCTTATCTCTCTGTCCACGTGCTCCACACATACACACTCACTGTGGTGACATTAAAAGGAGAGAAAATGTCACACAAAACTGTGCATGCTGTGTGTGTGTGTGTGTGTGTGTGTGTGTGTGTGTGTGTGGGTGTTACTGTAGCACGCACACACACACACACAGTAGTGAAATAATTTATGATTTTGTTTCAATCATTTCAAAAATGATTCAAAAACACACAAGCCCATACATAGTGGTGGATAAGTATGTTAAGGGTGCAGGAGGACACTTCACCCTCAGTATTTAGAACGAGTGAATTTGTCCCCCTCAATGAAAAACTGAAAGTAACAGAGGCTTTAACTTAACACATTTAAAGAAAATTATACCATAAACTGATGCAGAAAAAGCACAAACTGCTGCGTAAAAATTTAACCAGTGTTTGATGCTAAAAAAAGTTTTTTACACATATTTGAATGAGCATTGTTGGAGAGAACCTGAGATCTAGAAACTGTATTATTAGTGGCAATTAAAGAACTTATTTATTCAACTAGAAGGTTCTTGTTGTGTTTAAAGTGTTGCTAATTACTAAAGCGGTGTGCACACGGTTAGGTTCATAATAAAATTTAATATTTGTTTTCTTTAAGCCATTTTTCTCTTTTTTAAGGTAACATTTCGATTTACAAGATCTTCCTCAGGCTTCTTGTGGATTAAAGCGTTGCCTTAAAAAAGAGAAAAATGCCTTAAAATGTCATGTTGAGCCTAACTGTGTGCAGACCTCCTTTATGCTCTAGTGATATTTTTTTTGTCTTGCCCCTGAGCATTTCACTCTGTGTGTGTGCACACTTGAGTCCCTCTTCTAAAGTTTTGTAAGGGAAGACAAACACTTGTTCAGTATTATTTTCAATCATTGCTGGTGAGATAGGTATTGCCTAAATGTTTGGTTGCATTGGTTACAAGCAAGTAGATGCTCACCAGCCCGTGAATATATGACACCTATCAGGATATTTTCTTTGCAGTGCTACAAACTGCAGCATCATAAATTACACTTCCTGTCATGTCTTTAATATGGAGACATTGTGCTGTATTATAAGAGGTGTTTCTGCCGCCCTCTGTTTATATTCAAGGTTTATTTAATGTTGCACATGAGGTTAATGATGTGATATTTACCCCATTTCTCTGGTGTTCTCCCCATTAACGTCCCATTGTCTGAGTTCCAGACAAAACGCCCAAAGTCTTCACATCGTTGCCCACAAGTCCTCTTCTCCTTCAAGGCGGCCATGATGAAGCTCTGTGCTGACCAGGATCTGCAGCAGACAACTTTACCTTCTCTTCTTCTTTCCCTCTCTCACAGTAAGTTTCAAATAGTAATTCTCCTCTCTCCTTCCTTCCCTCCCCAAAGAGTTTGAGGCAATTTCAGGATTGTGCTGATGTCTTGTTTGTCTCCTGTCTCATACTTCTTTACAGTGAAAGCTAAAACTCACTCCCTGGACGTCACTCCAGAGTGTGATGCATGTGTTATCTCTTTCTCATTATTTATAGGGCAGAGATAAGGCAGGCATGATGGCGGTAGAGTGGCTGAGGTGGGCCAACAGGTGAACAACGATGTCCTTTACTCTCGAGAGAAACGTGAGGATCACCTTGAACAGCCAGGCAGCTTGGTTACTAATGACAACAGTCAAGGTGAACAACTGCATATAATTTGCCTAAATTTAAACAATCAGTACACTGAAATATAAAACAAAGCTGGTTTGTTTGATTCTGTACCTACCAGGGAGCTAATTTGGGCTTGAGGTATTGTACTTTCCCTAACGGAAAAAACAGAAGAATTATTTAACTGTTAAAATGTTGTGACATATTAGATCAACATTAATAATTTAACCCATGAAGTGTTGAAGAATTCAGAAGTTCCCAGAAGGATGACCAAAATATAATCAAACTGTGATTAAAATCCCAAAAAAAGGCTGAAAATCCTAAAATTTAACAAGCCTAAACTTGCTTGTTTATAAGCCTAAATTTTTGTTTCAAACTTTTTTTGGCATATGTGCCAGGCAAGCACAAGTGGTAAATTCCTCTAATGGCCACTTGAGACTGGTTCAAAAACAGATTAAATCCCCACAGACCACAATGTTAAAATGTCAAACTTTACAGCTGAAATGAATGTGTTTATAGCCTGGTACAAAAAGAAAAAAATGGGTTTTGGTCTCGATGGCTAATTTCAACATTCATGATTATTTCAGCTGTTCGGAGGGTGAATTTTTTTATATTTCACGTTTATATTTAAACGGCACAAATGTATGCATATTTATCAGCAGGCCGCTTTGAGTCTGCCAGTTCTCAATCAGATCTCCCCTCACTCCTCCACAGCTCCAGCCACTTGCCCAAATATGGTCACTTCTGGCTTCAAAACACCAAGATGGCAACAGCTGACATGCCGAACTCGAAGCTTCATAACAGTTGATGGTAGCTACGTCTATTATATTTATACACTATGGGAAAGCAGTTTTATTAAACTGAACCAGAGCCATTGAATAAACACTCTCTTTAAATGGGACCTGACTGAACAAGCAAAAACGGAGTTGGACATGCCCTAAGTGCCCTTGCACTATAGATCGTTTAAATTGAGGCCCTTAGAGTCTGCAGCCATGCTGGCAGCCCTGTGAAGCTGTATGTACACGCAGCAGTGGTTTGACCTGAACTTTAATTTTAACATGCTGATATTTGGCAGGTAGAATGTTTACCAGGTTCACCATTTCACTTTAGTGTGTTAGGATGCTTACATTTGCTAATGAGGACTAAAAACAAAGTACAGCTTGGGGGAAGACTCCAGTTACCTCACAGTTTCAAAGAGAATAATAAGAGATATTGTTGCAGGTTTTGAGACAGAATAGGTGTTTCTGGACTATAAAGAGAAAGATTTAAAACTGGCAAAGTAAGACCAAAAAAGTACAAGACCAACGCTGTGCAGAAGCATGATGTTAACTACTGTGCACACTTTTCTCTCTGCGCCGCTCTCTCTCTCAGCTTCACTGCATTCCTGTCATTACTAGCCCACACATTCATTCATCCCTCCTCCTCTCCTTGCTCTCTCTCGTGTCTCTCCATCATGTTTCCTGCATCTGCTGTGTTCCCTTCTCTTCCTCTACAGCATGCACATGTGTTAGGGCAGGATAAAGCATTACAGTGTTACAGACTGGATAAATCCCTTTGGGAAAAGGTGATGAGTCAGGTAGATCTGCATGTGTGTGACAGGGACTCTCTGGTTTGACGATTGAGGTAAACACTGAGCTCTCTGTGGCTGTCTGCAGCAAGCAGGCAGTCAGATGTCTGATATTTCCTGCTGCTGAAGAGGAAATCCACATCACATTTTGTTGTTATTTTGAATTTAGTCATACATCATTTGCATCTCTGCAACTGTCCTCTTCTTTTTGCTGTCAGGTCATTGGTCGCCTCTACCTTTTTGCTGCATCTTACACATTTCTCTATTCCGCCTCCTCACTTTTCAACTGTGTCACCATGGATATTGGTGGCCTGACGACAGTGGTGGCCAACTCTGCCTACATTTCGGCCCGCGGGAGCTTTGATGGAACTGCCAACCCTGCATCTAACCGAGACAAGAAGTACCACTCACGCCTGAAGCTCCCTCACATCACGGTGTGTGAAGGCTTGCGGGAGACCTTAGATCTGGGCTTCCAGATGGTCTGTGTGGAGCAGCCCATCGGCAAACGTCTCTTCCAGGAGTTCCTAGACTCCAACAAAGAATATAAAGGCCCCTGCCGCCTTTGGAAAGATATTGAGGAATACAACATGTCAGAGGATGAAGATCGAGTCAAGAAAGCAGTCAAGATTTTATCCCGGTACATGGAGCCAGACTCTAAATATTTCTGCCCCTTTCTGTCAGAAAACAGCATCACAAAGGTCAAAGAGAAATACCAAGAAGCTGGGGGCGATCTTTTCAGTGAGACCATGGACAACGTGATGGACTTTCTCAAGGAAGTGCCTTACACTTTCTTCCTGGAGAGTATGTATTTGAAAAGGTTTTTGCAGTGGAAGTGGTTGGAGATGCAACCAATGGAAGAGGATTGGTTTTTGGATTTTCGTGTGCTGGGGAAAGGGGGTTTTGGGGAAGTATCTGCCTGTCAGATGAGAGCCACAGGGAAACTGTACGCCTGCAAAAAGCTCAACAAGAAGAGGCTGAAGAAGAGAAAAGGCTACGAGGTAAGAAAACAACAGCAAGTATTAGTGTTTTAAACATAGCTGTTTGTGGTTGAAATCTGGAAACACGAGTTATGGTCTTATTGTGTCCAGTATCTGGATACTGTACATGACATAACATTGTAATCCCCCCTCTAAACACTCAGTAACTAGATGGAGTATTGCAAACAACGTAAGGCACCTTTGGCTTATATGATTAGTGTTCTTAGCATTAGAGCATTTTGATCTCCTTATAAAGTGCCAATCCTGCTATGTTTATAAATGGAGCAAGTCTAGAGGGGATCTTAATCTGAAACAGAAATAAAATTACCATAACTTTAGATCTAAATGTTGCCAAAATTATCCAGTTTGGTGCTTTGGCAGATTAAACAAAATGTTTGAAGTATAACCCTCTGTGCAGTATTTTTTGATGTTGATATTGCAACACAAACTGATCAAAGTAAAAAAAAGTAAGTAATGCATGTTGGCTCTGTACAAGGTGATTTATATGGGAAAAAGAAGTTTTAGTAAGATGCAGTGGTCACATGATTTTATACCTCATCTTTGTAATGATTTTGTTGTTTATATACTGATGAAACTTAACTAAAATTGTGTATTCACATGCAATCATGTATTTTGGAAAATTACTTATATGACTGGATGTTGCAATGCTGTTGCAGCCAACTCATGTATGACACGTGCTCACAACAGAGTGCTTAAAACACGTAGTCGAGACACCTACCATTACCATAACTGCATCTACAGCTGGGATGAAATTCATCATATTTCAACATATCCACTAAATCACTAAATCACTGATACTTACAGCTCTGGCCCGTGAAAGGATACCAGGTGTCCTGCTGACCATTTTCTTATTCAAAAGGAAAATATACTGATTCATAATAGGAGCTTTTTTGTACTTTGAATGTAAATAAGGTGTCAGAGTGCATTAAAAAGCATCAAAATAGTGCTTATTAAAATAGAAAATAAAATGAAAAGTTATGGGGGTGGTTCCTCTGGACCCCAGAAAGGGGGTCGGGCTAAGCCTCGAATGTCCTCAAATCCAAGAAACGCCTCTGCGTACACCTGACCTGCACGGGGCTGCTTTGACTGGATTTCCTTAAAGATGCATGAAAACAGCAAATGTCAAAAGGTTGAAAACAGAAACTTCACTTATTATATATTTTGATAAATATTATTGTTGTTGTTTATTAAGTGGCCCCTCGCCTCAAATCATTTTGCAAAAGTGGCCCTCGGGCAAGGCAATTTAAGTGTCCCTGTGCTACATAATAACATACAAATGTAACGTAACTGTGGTTTGCAGAAAAGCACAATGCCAACATGTATTCCGACGAATAGGTCGGCTGTAAACACTGTATGTACAGTATGTACTCATATCTGCTGTTCCTTCCTGTCCTGCAGGGGGCGATGGTGGAGAAGAAGATTCTGGCTCGAGTTCACAGCAGATTCATTGTGTCTTTGGCGTACGCCTTCCAGTCAAAAACAGAGTTGTGTCTGGTCATGACCATTATGAATGGAGGCGACTTGAGGTTACATCTCATTCACTCTCACTCACTAGTCACAACTTCTCGATATTTCAGTCCCTCCTTTTGATCCTCTCAGGCTCTGCCAAAAGAATCTACTTCTCAACTCAATATTAAGAATTAATATTTTAACACAGAAATTGCGCATTGAAATTTAGATCTGATATTTATTGTAGTGTGATGTTATGTAACTTAAAAAAATCAGATCATTGATTCACGTTGCCAGCTACCTTATGTTTCTCCACAATCTCTTTATTACAGATTGTTATAAACTCTGCATCGTGGCAGTGTCCTAAATTTCCACATACAGTGTTTATTGCTTGTATAAAGAAAAAAATATAACATATGTATATGTAATCGTTTCAGAATTTACATTTTTCTGGTGCCTCTAGGTATCACATTTATAACGTGGATGAGAACAACCCGGGGTTGGACGAGCCGCGGGCCTGCTACTACGCTGCTCAGATCATCCAGGGCCTGGAGCACCTGCACCAGAAGAGGATCATCTACAGAGACCTCAAACCAGAGAACGTGCTGCTGGATAATCAAGGTCAGACACTCATGCACAAACATAAAGAAAGATATGCAGGTGCAATGCACCACATACTCAATTTTCCATCATACTTAGTATGAATAAAACTTTGTTTGTATGTGATTTTGTACAGAGACGTCGTGTAAAATCCACCAAAAGTCAGAAGACTCATGTTTTAGAGGTCATTATACATTCAAGACACCATATTGATTTTACAGTGAATAATAGTCTGCTTTTTGGACCATTAGAATATTTAATTTTAACAGCAGTTTGACATTTTGGGAAATTTGCTTATTTGCTTTCTTGAGAGTGATATGAGGAGACTGATACCACTCTCACGTTTGTTTGTTGAATATAAAGTTGGAGCCAGAAGCATAAGGTTGGACAAGACTGGAAACCACCTCCCCAGGAAGTGTGCAGGGCTTTGAGGTGGCTACATCTTTTTTGTTTGTTAGAACCCCTGAAAAATGAATTGTTCCATTATCAGAATTTCATCCTCTTGGCCCGATACAATTTGGAAAATCTACTAAAGCTGCATAATTGAACCATTTTATCCCTATTCAAGTTAGCAGGGTGTGAAACGAAGTAGTCGCCTCAGCCAGTGGAAGTCTCTAGTGCGCCTGCTCTATGGGCTGCACAGTGCGGATGCTGCACTGATCATCCAGATCATTTTATATGCAGCAGTTGAATGTTTTTGGCTTTATGCTCAATTGACCAACTTTTATAGGAATGAACAGGTCCTGCCTCCAACACTGTATCCAGGCCTCTTTATACATTTATGGTGGGTGCAGGCCTGATTAACACATTATTTCTCATTTTTTAAAATCTGTATAAAAATCAAGACAACTCGTGGTTTTACAGTGTGACTTTCTGGAGTTTTACAGCCAGGCTAGCTGTATTTATGATTATATACAATTAGCTGGCTCCAGCTTCTTATTAACTCTAAAGACATGAAAGTGTGTGGTCCTTCCTCATATCTTAACGCTCACAAGAAAGAGAATAAGCACATTTCTGAAATATCGAACTATTCGTATAAAACAATACAAATTAATTCCCAACCACTTGTAAACACGTCAAAGGATATAATAGTTATCCTTTTACTGTAATGACATTGAATCTCCTCACATTGACTTAAAAAACTTGTCCTATTCTTGGCCTCCTGAGGTCACACCTACAGTACACACTTCTAACACAAGGACGTCTTTCAGTTATCATGCCACCACAGGTTAACGGCACTGAAGCGTACTGTTGCAGGTCAACATTCGTATCTGTGACGTGCTCGGTTCTTGACATAACTCAGGTGTGTGTTTGTTCTCACAGGTAACGTCCGTATCTCTGACCTTGGTTTAGCTGTGGAGCTGGCTGATGATCAGCTCAAAATCAAGGGTTACGCTGGAACTCCAGGTACAGTAAAAAAAAAACCAAACAACCACACTGACATTTAACTGGTTGCATCCACCCTCACAGCAGGATCTGTAAACAACACACACACCTGAAAAACCCACAGCTACTACCCACAGCTTTGTTTATCTTTCTCACTCTATAATTAATAAACACGACATATATAAACGACAACAAACGGCATTTTATCCTATTTTTATTCTGTTTTTTTTAAATCTATCTACCAATCCCCCTGTTTATTTCCAGATCATGTCCTTGTCACCCTTTAGTATTTTTATTGCAATTTGCAGGACATTTCTTGCATAGTTGCTCATTATGTTATTTCCCATGTTTCTGAGAGAAATATAAACAATTTCCTCTGGGTTATAGGGGTTCAAATGCTGTTGAGCGACATCAGAATGCAGCACAAGAAGACTGATATTGATCCAGGTGTTAAAGGGTTAAATAGAGCAAATATGAGCCCTAAAATATAATCACTGTTTATATCAGCACAAGTATAAACATAGTATAAATGCACATATACTGAATTTTATTATATTTTTATATATCCACAATAACTGTTTGACTTCTCATTGTGTTGACCGCCAAAAAAACCTACATTGAGAGATACTCTTACGGTTTAATTCTGCTCTTTGTTCTCAGTATGTACATTGTGTATTTGTAGTAAGATCTTGGGCTGTGGAAAGGATGTTTGGTTTCTGTATAATCTGTCTTTGTAAATGACAATAAACAAACTTCACTCAAGTCTTTTCTGTCACCTGCAGGTTTTATGGCTCCAGAGCTGCTGAGAGGAGAAGAGTACGATTACTCTGTTGATTACTTCACTCTTGGCGTCACTCTGTACGAGTTCATGGCTGCCAAGGGACCCTTCAGGACCCGAGGAGAGAAGGTACATTTTAGCTGAATTATGAACATTTAGAGCTGCTTTTACATGGGTTTTATGCTTTCAACTTGTTTTTGTTGCTTCGTTTTCTCTGCTTCTTCCCTCAGAGTTGTCTAAGCTACATATTTCTGTCATGTGATATTTTAACCAGCTTTTACTAAACCTGTGTAATAACACAGCAACAGGTTTTTAAGATTTGATAGCTCAACTTTGCCCACCTGTGGCCTAAAGCAGATACTGCTCTGAATCCAAAGGCAAGCAAACGTAGAGACACCACTCTGTGTGAAAAGGAAAAGCACTTGCTGGGCAGTACTAAAACTTTATATCATATTTTAGAAATTAATCATCTATTTCATATTGTAAAATCATGATCTGCAAAATACTTACATGTGACAAATAAATGTCATGGAGTATCTGTAGACCTGAGTAGTAGTATGAAGAAGCATAAAATGTTCCCTTAAAATTGTAGCTAAGTACAGAAGGCTACTTGAGTAAATGCACTTAGTTACTGGATGGATTTTATTGCATGTTTACACATTAAGCTCTTATTAAAAACATAAAGGAACATTCTTAACTTTTTGTTTAGTGATTCTTGATTGCTACAAGTATTTCTTTATTATTGTTATTTAATTTTTTAAAATCATTTTATCTTTACCTCTCTGGAATGTATTACAAAAAAGGAAACTTCATATGGACAGATGTTAGCTAAATCAAAGATGAAGGCAAGACCTTTAAGAGGTCAACGGGACTTTTTGCTCACAGCGTTGCTGGGACACCGATGACCCAACTGTATGGCTATAATTGCTAAACGTTTATTTTGGCTGTTTTAAAAATGTGCATTTGTACATTTAAAAACAATGACATTGTCTGCTTATTAAAATTCAAGCAAATAAAAAACCTTAATTTAAAAAATTAAATAAATATAGAGGGAGAGCAAGAGGAACAGCAAGAGTTAATATGAGAGAATATTAAAAGTTAATATAATATAAAAAATAGGGGAAATGTCCAGGGAATTATATTTACAATTATTATTTTTGCAATTATTATTATTGAGTTTATTTTTTCATTTTTTTAAAAATTTGTTTTAGGTAATTTAAGATAATTTTCTTGTTCTCCCTGTGTTTTTGAAAGAAATCCAGAAGACAATTTGTTCAGGTTCAAAGGGTTAATAGACTTTGAAGAGGAAAGGAGTGAACATGTGTTTAAGTTGGACTTATGTTCACAAGCTGGACTTGTATTTAAGTGAGTCTGTTCTGTTATTTGTGCTGTTTTCAGGTGGAGAATAAGGTGGTGAAGAAACGGATTCTGAATGATCTGGTGATGTATCCAGAGAAGTTCAGTGAGAACGCACGCTCCATCTGCGAGGGTCTGCTGTTCAAAGAGGTCGACAAGAGGCTCGGCTTCAAGAATGGATCATGTGACGACATCAGGGCGCACGCCTTCTTCAGCGAGATCAACTGGAGGAAACTCAACGCAGGTCTGTTTCGTATCATTAAAGTTTCATCATCAGTCACTGTTTGTCTGTTTGCTTCAAATTGCACGGATGCAGTTGACTCTGCACTTCTCTCAGTTTTATTTATTTACAAGGTTTTTAAATATTGCAATATTTTGTACTGATACAGTAGCAGTTTTGAAATCTGGCTTTGAAGAGAGCATAGATACTTTCAGTCAAGTTTTAAATTGTAATGTTTTTTAAGTGAACATGCATGTGTTTGGGAAGTACTGAGCATACAACTGGATAAATGGGACTTGGATTATACAGCATGAGTTGTGTGAGTTTGTAAACAGATGTTTTAATATAGTTTTGCTGTTGTTGAACATGGTCCCCAATCAATCAATAAATCTATATGGTTGCCATTTTCCATGGAGGCATGCAAGAAAAACAAAGTTTCCTCACAAATTGAAGGTAACATGGCATGACTAATTGTTATAAAAATGGTTGTTTTGTGGGTGAAGTATTGCTTGAAGGGATTTGAGTTGATAAAAATCAGTTAAAGAAACAGTTTGCTCGCCAATGTTCACCTAGAAGGGATGGAGGAGGATTTTAGCAATAATGTTTAAATAGTTACTTGCTCTACTAACTGGTTTGAAGTGTTGGCAGATTACTAGACAATGTAAAAGGGCCCCACCACCTCTTCTACACAGGAGCAAGACACATAGACTTTTGGTGGTTTTGCCTCCTTTTTGTTGTATTGCATCTCTTTGTAGTTGTTATGGAGTTTTTTTGTGTTTTTGTGTCTCCATGTGGTTGTTTTGTGTCCTCTTTTTTGTTATCTTGTGTCTGTGGTTTTGCTTGTTTTTGTGGTCATTTTGTGTTGCTTTGCAGTTTCTTTTTTATTTCTTTTTGTCTTTTTGTGTCTCTTTGTGGTCATTTTTAGTCCCTTTTTGGTCAGTACCTCTTTATTTAAGTGACATTTTGCAAATGCAGGCCAGGAGAGGCCCTTGACACTTTGCCCCTTGGCCCAGTAGCTCTGTTCAGTAATCCATCCATGACTTGAATCAGGCCGCACTCGACTTTAGCAATTTAGCAGGATTTCAAGTTTATTGATGACCTCCCTGAGCTACCACCTTATCGTGGTGGAGGGGTTTGCGTGTCCCAGTGATCCGTGGAGCTCAGTTATTGGGGGCTTTATGCCCCTGGTAGGTTCTCCCATGGCAAAAAGGTCCTAGGGGAGGGACCAGACAAAGTGTAGCTCACCAGACCCCTTATGAATGGTCCAAAGTTTCCCTCGCCCGGATGCGGGTCACCAGCCCCCCCCCCCCGGAGCCAGGCATGGGGGTGGGGCTCGATTGCAAGTAAGTCAGACTCGTTTCCAGTGAGGGTTGGACTCCGCCAGTGCTGCCCTTTGTCACCGCCGTCACTGCCCTTTGTCTGTTCAAAACTTTTATGGACAGAATTTCTAGGTGCAGCCAAGGCATTCTTTCAGAGCCGGTCCATTTATGAGTCTAATTCTCGTTGGATAATTCACAGAAATTCTTCTTAGTTAGTTTTTCCTCGTAAAGCACCCTGATGGAGGCATTGGCCTGAAACCTTTGGCGTAATAAAAAGTCGTTTCTAAGAGCGAGTCAGTTAGTGTTGAGTTGATTTCTACTTCACAGTTGATAGTGAGTTAAAGCTCAAGAGGTCGAATGTCCATTCAACACTTGTGTCTCCTCAGGGATCCTCCCACCCCCTTTTGTGCCAGACTCAAAGACAGTTTATGCCAAGAACGTTGACGACGTTGGGGCCTTCTCCACTGTGAAAGGCGTCCAGCTGGAGGACAAAGACAATGATTTTTTCAATGAGTTTGCCTCAGGGAACATCTCCATCCCCTGGCAGGAGGAGATGATTGAGATGGGGATCTATAGCGAGCTCACAATCTGGGGAGTTGACGGTGGTTTGCCCAACGATCTGCGACGTGAATCCATCCTGGAGCAGCCCAAGTCCTCCACCTGCATCGTGTCGTAAGAGGCCACGATGACCACAGCAAAACACCTGCTAACTCCTTTCACAATACATTTAAAGCTTTGGACTCTGAGCATGTTGGTTTGATTCTTTACAAAACATGGGGAAAAGGCAATGAGCAACTTGGCAAGAAATGCCCCACAAATTTCAAAAAATTAGTAAAAAATTTAATTAAGAATTTAAAAAAACTCTAGGCAAAAATGTCCAGAAAACTTCATTTATAATGATCATAATTTTATATGTTGAAATTTTGGTACACATTATTATATTATACTTATTCTTAAGCACATTTTTCAGGTAATTTCCTTGTTTGTTTTTGACTTTCCTTTTGTGTGATTTATTTTTGGATAATTTTTTTTTACTAAATTACTATTTATGAAAGAAATCTAGCCAATATGCTCAGGTTTTTAAGGGTCACTGGATGATTTCACATGAACTGTTTCTTTCTGAAGCACTTTTTGTACAAAACTTCAGAGCACTGTAGTGATTAGGCTGAGTTTGGAGGCGATTGCATGACTTTAATTGCAATCTCTACAATAGATAAAGAGTTATTACCTGCACTTTTTCTTCTTCTTTTTTTTTTTTTTTTTTTTACTTTTAGCCATTTTCTATAAAATCATGTTGTTTCAATGTGGACTACCACTGGTTTTTGGTTTTTGTTCTACACTTGTCTGTTTCTTATGTTCCACAGTTGGATTTTTTTTGAGGAGGAATGAACAATTATCATGTGCATGCTCCATGTGACAACTTTAAGAGAAAAAGAACATTTCTGTTTCCTACCATTTTTGTTTGTTTCTCTCTTTGCTTCTCCACTTTATCATAATCATTTTGCAGCTTCATATATTCTGTGTGTGTTAGGACTTTCTGCTGTTTCTTTTAATTCTTATTTGTTACATTTGTTTTTGTTTTTGTTTTGTTTTTTGCATTTAATACTTTTTACTTTCAATATATTTCCCTGTAATCACATTTGCTTTGTTCAACCTTATTCAACAGTACGTCGAGTTTAATACTACTAAGTTTTTATTCTTCTTCTTGTCTCCAGTCTTGTCAGAGTCTTTGCACATGGCTCAAAACCTGTCCCTATATGGTGTTTATTGGGATTTACCTGTGCTAACAGGTGATTTATAATCAAGCGGGATTCATCATTAAGCACACCTGGTCAGAGCAGATTTTGGTGCTTAAGAACATTTGGTGTATCTTTGCATCTTTGGTGAATTATTTTCCTTCACTCACCAGACAATTAATAGCAAATATTAGAGATATCTAAGAGGATGTTGCTGCATGAGGCCCCTTGTGTTGCTGGTGATTTTACAAATCAGGATCTTTGCACCCAATCCATATGGAAATATACAGGTGCAGCTGAAATGATTAGTTGGTTAATTCAAAAATTAATTGGCAAATATTTTGATAACTGTTTAAGTCATTTTTCATGCAAAAACTTTTCATGGTTCCAGCTTCAGAAATGTAAGTATTTGCTGCTTTCTCCTTTAATCATTGCAAAAATACATAATAATCAATTTTAATGATGTATTAAATTTGTTTATTTATGCATTTAGTACTTTTAGTACTTGAATACATTTTTTCCTGATTCTACTTGTACATAACTGTAGCATTCCCAATGTAGGACTTTTGCTAGTCACAGAGTATATTTACAATGTAGTATTGGTCTTTTTACTTTCGATAGATAGATAGATTTATATATAAGACACTAAATAATAGTATAAACTGGTATGTGGTTTGTTTTTCAAGTGTTGGCTGATAGAGGGCGCTGTTAAATCACATTACAGTTTTTCCTCCAAATCAACGCTGCAGCATGATCAGTCAGATTGTACAACATTCAAAACACACAAAATCTCACTTTACTCACCTCTCTGTTATAGAGCAGAGTAAAACCACGGGTCTGTATTGTAATTTTTTCAACAAGAATCCTGTATTAGAGCTTAGCTACATAAAACTTAACCTGTGTAAGAGAGATAATTGAATAATTTATCACTGAGGTGAACACAGAGAGCTGATTGGTCTCTTTCTCTCTCTCTCTGTTTCTCTCTCTCTCTTTCTTTCTCAGGTTTCAAGAAAAGTTGAACTCGTCGGAGCTCAGAATCACCTGCTAAATTTACATAAAATTGCGCTCTTATTTATCATAAACATGTTTGGATTTTAACACAAAGAAGCATCTGACTCGCAGCTTGTTGCCTGTGGAAGACCGAGGAGCCTTTTAATCAACAGGGATTAATACCAAAACACTAAAAGCGTCCCTTCAACTGATTGATCTTCTCTTTAAAAAATCATTTTTAGTGATAATTCATCCGGACTGAGTCAAAATGCAGCAGCCTGAAACCCAGCAGACAGCTCAGACAGCAGCGACAGAGATCCTGGATCCAGAAGGTACAGACAAGTTTCATCCTAAAGTCCTTCTAATCTGCATGAAGATGCAAGTAACATTTTTAACATCATACAACAACATAGTGTGCCTTATTTAAATGCACAGTAAACGTGTGTACATGCGTGGGCAAAAAGGTCTCCACAACACAGGGTTAATTTAATTCTCAGGTTTCTTCTTTTAGATGGGAACACACACTTAAACTGCTTTTCCCACAGCCCATCTACATAAGTACATAGACTCAAGTACTGTACTTCAACATGTACTGAGTATCTGCATATTGTGGCTTACTGTTTTATTTTTTTTAAAGTGCTTTTATATTCATCTGAGCCTTAGTCAGTGCTGGAATGTAAAAGTACACTACATTTACTCAAGTACTGCAGTTACGTAAAATTTTGATATACTTGTACTTGTACTTGTACTCTACTTGAGTATTTCCATTGCATGCCACTTTATATTCCATTGCCTTTTCATTACAAATTAGGCTGCTTTTTACATAAACATATAATAGATGCAGTATTAAAATACTGAATAAGGAGCCATTTTGCATAGTGTGTGCTTTTACTTTTGATACTTTAAGTTATTTTGTTGATGTTACTGTTACTGTTACTGTTCTGTACTTTTACTTAAGTAACATTTTAAATTCAGAACTTTTTTAACATAATATTTATAGTATTTTTCTTCAATATTTTTGATTATGTTTTTTGATTATGGCATGGCCATTCTATTTGGTAAGTAAAGTATTTGAATAATAATAATAACAATACTAAATTTGATCAAGCACCTTTTCACAGAAATAAAATTTACAAAATGTTTCACAAAAGAAGTACTTAAAAACATACAATCAATAAAATCAAAAGCTACAAAATTAAAGTAAAGGAAAGACCCTAAAAACATAGACTAAATAAAGGCAGCTGAGGACCCCAAATGAAACAAAGCAACAGGCACAAAACATCTTAGGGTGGCACAAAAGCCAGTACTTCTTTCACCACTGGTTACTTAGCTGATTGGGATTTTAGAAATCTGTAAGTACCACATCGCTCTTGCACAGTAGAAAACATTTTTGATGGGTCCACTAAAAACTATGTGAAAAGGACAGGATGGGAGTTGTGAAAACTGTCTGTGAAAAAACCTACAAAATGATGTCCTGTAACAAAGTAAATCAAACAACTTAACAGAAAATAAAACAGGTTGTTTGATCTCCTTTGAAAGCCAGCTATGAGAACTTTTACATTTGAGTATTTTGTTGATAATTAACTTGAGTGAGACTCTGAATGCAGGACTTTGACTTGTAAGGGAGGATTTTTAAATTGCACTGGTTCTTTTTAACTAAATATCTGTATATTTAATTCACCAAAAACAAAACAAAAAAAACATTTTAAGAGAAATTTATGAGGATATGTTTTTTTTTTATTTTATAGTCAAAATTAGGTTGAGAAAGTCAAAGGGTTCAGGATGTTATGAATGTTAAAAAAAGGTCTTCCTGTATTTCATCTTCAGCTCACTACCTGCGTCGCAGGAGGACGGCTCTGTGGGTGACGGTGTCTCTGCTGGCTCTGGCTCTGCTGGTTCTGGCTGTGGGTCTAGTCTCTGCCACTCGCACCGACAACGTGCCTGTTGCTGGATATTATGCTGGCATCACTGTAAGTGACCGTCACCTCTCCTCTCACCTTCCCAATCCTTAAATTTCTGAAATTTTTCATCCTGTCCCTGAGAATTAATTTCATTAACACTGTGTAACTGTTGCACTGGTTGTTGTTATTCTGAATAATGTCTTCCTCTTTGATTTATTTGTACCTCCAGCTGAGTTTTGGAGCGTTTCTGGGGATCGTTGGCATCCACCTGGTGGAAAACCGCAGACCCATGGTGAGTCTGTTCCTCTGATGCTCACAGGCGCACACACAGAAAGACCCCAGGTGCTGCTCAAGCATTTGCCCCTTTGGCCTCTGACTAGATAAGGGCCTTTTTTTTGGCCCATGCCATTAATCCTCAGTTAAAAGCTTTTGTTAGTTCTAATTCTGCAAGAACAATTTATGATGCAAAATTAAACCAGTAAGTGGTATTGAAAAAAATAATAATATAAGTAAGTTAATGTGTTACTGTTTTTCACTTTTTTAAAATTTAAATAATAAATTATAAGAGGTGTTCCCCTTGTTATTGCTTGAGCACCTGAACCTTAATTGTTGCAAGACATTTAAAATCATATAATGATGATTTTATATACTCCAGACCATTTGACACCTTTATTGTAATTATTTAGACTCTTAAGGGGATACGTTGCCTCATTGTTTCAAAATAATGAGGGTGACATGTGCAGTGATATGGACTTAAGTTACATAACTTGGACTCAAATGAGTCACAAATTTGATGAATTTTTGACCTAATCGAATAAATACTTGCGAATTGACTTGGACTTTAATACCAATAACTCGTGACCTCATACTATACTATATACTTGATACTTTCCCCCAAACCCAAAGATTAAAAGGAAGTTATTTAAAAAGTGCAGCATTTGTGGTGGAGTGCAGCGCAGTGCATTCTGGTAGTTGTAGGTTTGGTAGCACCATGGTTAAAAGTATTAGCATAGTTCTGCTGCCCAGAAAGCCCAGTTTTGTGAAATGGCCATTGTTCCAACATTGAAATACTTCTTTAAATACACAAAGTGTACCTCAGGCTTACAAAAATGTTGCAGACATGGTAGGTGTTTTATTTATTAGCAGCTGATGGTTAGAAAATAAGGCAGCACGTCAGTCCACGTCAGTGTTAGGTGTCGTCTGTTTTTACTAATAACGTTGTTATTCTTTCAACATTCTTATCTAAATTGAGAAAAGTATTTTATAATGCATTCGCACACATTATTTTGCAAATAAATTGGGGATATCTCCCTTCTGATCCATTTAATTTGGGATGTAAACTGCTGCGATCCTCCGAATCTAATCCTGCAACTCCACCGCGTCTTCCTGCGCAGCTCAGGCTCCACCTGCCTGGCCTCTCCACCTGGCCTTGCCACCACATCTCCTCCCTTCCTCTTCCCCGTCTCCACCTCCTCTCCCAGCGGCCTGCTCTCCAGCTCTCCGGGGTCGCAAAGACTTCCCGGCTTCTCCGGCTCTCACCTGTCCGCCCGTAGAGCTCCCCACCTGGCCTCCCACCACATGTCCTCCTCCCCTCTCCGCTGTCTGCGCTGCGCGGCCGGTGGCCTGCGCTCGCTCTGTGTTTCTCACACATACACACACGTAGGCTACACGCTCTCTCAATGGCGTTTGTCGTGACTCTACTCTTCGCGTTGTCTGTCTGGGACTATACGAGCAAGTGATCGCTCCTGGGTGAGTACATGTGTTTTAACCCGCAGGACTTTGCGTGTAAAAGCACATGCTCAGTGACTGTTTTCCATTCCGTGCAACCCCCAAGGCGGTTGGCACAGGACACAAACTTCTTATGGAAATTGCCCAGAGACTTGCCCTCCAAAAGCCTTTTGGCTTTAAATGATTACTTTGCTTTTGAAGAGAGATTTCAGTCGGACATGAAGTATGAGATGTCTAAGCTCTCATCATGCAATGTTGTTAAACTCAGATGGTTGATTGATCTATTGTTACTCATATCAGGTAATGTGCAGCCTAACCCTGGCCCTGAGCTTCAGTGTGCTCAGATGCCATCTGATTTCATCTGTGGGTGTTTTGATTGATGACTTCCTCAGTTTTAAATCTCATGTGATGTACCTGGTGAAAAAGATGAAAGTGTGTTATTGCTGCAGATTTCTTACCTGTGCTGGACTTCGATGATGTTTTGTAAATGCATGCCTCTGCGCAGAGTTTCGATATGGTTGATTCAGCATGCGTCCTTGAGGTTCATTACGAACTGTAAAGCTCTGACCCACCACTGTGAGCTGCACTCTCTGTAAGGATTGCCTGCTCTGGTGACCCCGAGGCTCCTACATTGGTACATTTTCATATATAAGGTGATTCTTTGTGTTTTTATCATGCTGAAAAGTACTGGACAGTACTCACTAAATAAATCTAATTTCTCAGTTAGAAACTAACTGGTGAAAAAAGTGCAGCATTTAGCAGCTACAAAGGGAGTGGCAGACACAAAAAACTGAGCTTAAAGGAGAGTAAATATTGGACTTCCAACCTTTAGATGAATGCTAATGTTGTTCTGTATCTGCTGGTTGTGTAACTTTGCTGACAAATATGACTGATCAACTTTTTAAAGGTGTCAAAATGTAGGCCTGTGTTGTGTTTATAGCTCATTCTGCTTCACGCAAGTGCGCAAAATTAGTTTGGAATTGCATTCAATGTGACTGTCGGCCCTCTTTTGTTTACGACGAAAGCTCAAATTGTCCTATTTCAGCTTCCTGTTTGTTCTCTGTCAGGGTGACTTCTGTTCAAACTTGATATTCATCCTCTAAAAATGAGGCCTTGTTCCTGGAATACAGGACATATATATACCATAAATTATCAGATTATGTTACAGACTTTGCAAATTCACTAAACTGTTTTAGGGGAAATTGCACTATTATGAGCACGAAGCAAATCCAATTACTGTATGGCGGCTTAATGTGCTCTCGGTCCTTGTGCCCGGGTCAGCGTGCGTGACTGGATTTGTGGTCGGGGGAAGTGAATGTGATTGGCTCTGGATTTCTATGACAGGAGGGGGAATTGCATTAGTATTGGTCAGCTACTGACAGGGCTCCTTTATTTCAGACAGGCACACTGCAGGTAAAATGTCATCAAAGTGGCTCGGAGTTGAGACGCTTACAGGTAGACCGAAGACCTGTCGGAAAAGATTATTGACACTTTATAAATTCTCAATTTCCTAACTAATGGTGAATAGTTGAAAATAGATAAATATATCAAATATACAATTTTATAAATATTTCGTGCCACAGTTTGAAAACTAAAAAAAATGCCTAGTCTGCATCAATTGTGGCAACGGTCGAGGCAGAAAGATAAAAATGCCAGTGGCAACCAGATGCTGAAACTCTTCCTCTGTGTATCACATTTTCAGGACATGAAATCCACCTGAGACTAACTGAGTCATTGCAAGGACTGAAGGTGACACCAGTGACATAGAAACTTTAGTAGATTAGAGTCCTTGTTTTTCACCTTTGAATTTGTCCCAATTATCATGTTATACACGTCTAATTTTTCATAAAAGTTTAAGTTTCCATCTCAATGAGAGTGCAGTGTTTTCGTGGACGTTTCTTGGTGTTTCAGGTCTCCTTAATTTCTCTGTTTTTTATAAGAAAAAGCCTATAGGCATATCTAATTTGTCATTTCAAAACAAACACCAAAGTCTAGTGTCCATTAGCATTCATCATAAAGTATACGTTGCCTTGAGTATTGGTGAAAATGAAAGAGAGAGGGACAAAGAAAGAACAAACCAAAGATTTAGTTAAACTTTCAGAACCTAATAGGGCCATAACCAGGAATTTAAAAATATTTAAAAAATTAAAAAACACACCACCTCTCCCAACTAAAACCTGTGACAAGTTTAGATACCCCCTAAAAAACTCCCTAAAAAGTTGTTATCATTATTATTTAATTTTTTCAGTTACTGTTTCAAGTATTTTTTGATTATTTAACTAAATGTTGTTTCCACATGACTAGGAATAACATGTTGGATGGGAAATAACAAATGCTTCACTGTTTCAACCTTAAGTAGTCAAAGTCGGCTACATTGGCTTTAGGCTAACAGCAGCTCGGTTACAGTTGGTAACAATTACATTCCAGCAACCACACAGCCAAACTTGTCATCCAAGATAGTGTTATGTTCACTAAAACACTGGTTAACCCCCATTGAAGCAACCTTTTTTGGTAACCCTAAAAGGTAAAATAAACTGTTTTATTATTAAAGCATAAATTTTTCCTTGTCTGGGTTATGTAAACCAATCAGATGAACAGCATTACATTGGAAGATCTTACAATTTTTCTCACCATAAACTTCTTGTTTTAAAATGAGTAAGGTGGAAACGTTATAAGGTCACCCAGAGACAATGTTTTTAGAAAAATGAAGTTAGCAACACTTGAAAAATTCTAACAGCAACAGGTGTCATTTTAGAAATCACAATCAAAATTTGCAGGCTAGAAATGAGAAGGCTTTTTTTAAACAAAGAGTTTGCAGGGCCTTTGTGTAAAAAAAAATGACCAAATATTTTGAGTGGCAAATAAGCCAATCATTGTCATTACAATTATCATTGTAACATAAGCAATATGTCAGAACGTTGAAAGATATGGTATGGGGGACTTAGCTAATGGTCAATTTAAATATATGAAGCCAAGAAATACACAGAATCTACCATATTGGATTTTGTGTCAATATCCGATATGACAATGCATAATGACTCATTCGGTCGATAACCAATACAGATATTGATATATCCACTTTTTTTCCCACCTAATTTTAGTAATTGTCAAGTCTCTTCTGTAGTGGAATTAACATCATATTATGCATATTCTTATCGTGATGGTCCACCAGCAGATGGAGTCATAAAATACAATGCTTTTTGTGTATGTAATAATCATTCATTGTGCAAACAAAGAACAATACAGATATTTCATTTTCAAGCCAATATCTACCCTTACTGATGACTTGGCGATATTATTGTTGTAGGAGTCATGAATGAATTTGTGCAGGTATATTTTGTAGGCGATAGATTTTGATAAATGTAATTTATTATATTTTTATGTGTTTAGTTTTGCTTATGATATGAGTTATTTATTTGTTTATTTTTGACTTTATTGAGTGAGGGGATAAGTGGGTCACCTGATTATGGGTGGAGATAAGATAATATAGCCGGCTCACCTTTGCAGTGTATGAGAGAGAGAGGGTGAGCTGGGTCGCCGTATCTTTTTGTTGACTGCTTTTGCATATGCTTACACTTACGTTTACGCTATACTCGCTGATTTCTGTTATCTTTTATTGTTTTGATTATGAGTTAACACATTTTTATGAGTTGAACTTCTTTTGTTAATAAACAGTGAAACGATTTTTGGATCTCAGTGAAGTGTGTCAAGCGCGTCATCCAAAGTACCAGGCCCACAGTCAGCCTTCAGCGACTCTTTTGTTCTCTGAAGTCGCTACAATCATGTATCCCTAAGATATATTATACAACAAGACTGAATAAAAATATCCACTGTGTGCCAGTTTATACTGTAACTGTAACATGCTAAAACCTCACAATTCACAGCTACTTAGGGAATTACCTTAATATGATCTGTTTAAAAAATATTAAAAGCATCAGAATTAAAAAAAAATGGCTTAACACACATTTGGAGGCACTTTAAAGGCTCATTACAGCACAGAGAAATATTGTCTTGGTGGGATGGAGATGTAAACCTGTCACAGTGACTGTGGTACAGTGTGTGTTGTGAATTTTTCATGTGGCGTGCAGTGTGTTGGTGTCTTACGTTACACTACAGTGTAGGCTACCGTATCTAATCTGGTTTGTACTATAGACCGTACAATAAAACAATATCTGCACACACGTCTTAAAGCTGTTCACACATGTGGTGACACATCTTTGTGTGTGTGTGTCTGTGTATACAGCTGACTTAAAGTAAAGTAAAGCATCATTTAACAGAGACAAATATATGTTTAATAATGTAGGCTTTCACTCCTTTTGAGTTGCTGTTGTCATTTCTCGTGTTGTGTTTGTGGCTGTAAATGGAAGAGGAAAGCTTTCTTTTTCTCCAGCAAAGACATTTACTGCCGGCTGTATCTGTCTGCCTCCGCTGGCATCGCTCCCTTCTGTGCTTTAAACTTTAATGGTGAGTTTGCTGCCACACTCACGCCGGTTTACGGTGTCCCTTATGGGGCACACATGGCACAGTGTGTCTCTCACACAGGTGTCTTCTTCCAGTCCTGTGTCCGAGGCTCAGCACTGTAACACGAGAGCTGGCTGGTTGTGCGAGGTCGCTCATTAAAGAACAACTGACCAATGTTTGGACAATACCACAGACATCTGAGAGCTCTGAAGCTTCTCGTATACTTCCTGGATCTCATTGGCAACTTGGTTGTCTGACGTCATAAAGCAGCAGATGAAGGATAATGTTGTTTGAACACTCAGAGAAGTGACCAATTTAAGACCACTGCCAAAAAGACACATGCCCCAAGTTTGATTGCAGAAAGTACATTTTATGCAGGGTTTCCACAGATCCTTGAAAAGTCTTGGAATGCATTCAATTCATTAATCTAAAAATAATAAAAATAAGTGAGACACACAAAATTTGTAATAAAGATCACCAATAAATGCTTGATATTTCCCAATTCTAACCAGATCTAAGTTTTTCACTGTAGCAAAAATGTAATGTTTTATATTGCAATAAATGTTTGGGCAATATTATTCAGAACTCTGTGTAAAAAATGTTGGTTCATGTTTATATATTTATTTATTTCAGTTTTTGTTACTATAAAATTGGTCATAAATTTCATCCCAAGTGGCCTTAAAGAAGTCTTAAATTTAATTTGCCTTAAGGTGTAGGAACCCTGCTTACAGGACAATGTGCTCCAATCACAAATGCTCCTGTGAGACCAGCCGTCTTTATAAATCAGGGAGAGGTGAAACATTTGTGCTCCACTGACATTTCTTAGATAAAGCTTTTTAAAATCCTAATGACTCGTATATTGCCACATTTAGCCCTATCTCATCCTCCAAAATGTTTAAAAGGATCATGGAGCATGAAATCTGTCTGTAAACTCCCCTCCTATCTGCCCTCACCCTGCTGCTCCTGAAGCAGGCTTCACTGCCCCGATACACTGTGAGATTTCTTTATGACCAAACGCTTCATGTAGCTCATGTTCTTTGCTCTGTGATTACCGGCACACATCGTCGTCCTCTCCGTCACCTTGCAGCTTGGAGAGCGTAACGGTGAACCTTTAAAGGGCCGTATTTCACCCAACAAGTTCTTTATTACCAGTGTGTCCAGCTGTGGTCGTGATTGGTCACTGGACCACTGAGCAGGCGGACAAAGACGCTGCAGCGGTCAGCGACTTTAGTTACATAACCTGATAGGTATCTTTACTGAAGCTATAAAATTCCCCCTTGTGTCTCCATCTCTTCATCACTAATGTATCCTCTTCTCTAAAACTTTTATCATGTGTGTCGTTGTCTTTTATTGGTATTTCTCTTTTTTTAGTACTTAAAGTGGCAACAATCCTTATTTTTGTGTCAAATTTATCACAGTGATGAACCTCCAGAGAATTATTGCCTGAATTTGAAGCTCTATCTGACTTTACAGAGTTTCATAACAAGTTTCAGCTAACTTTACTGTTTCAGTTCTCTCTCATCATTTTTAGTGCATCATTTCCAGCCACAGGAGGCAGTATTCAAAGAAAAAACAAAAAAAGTATGTGCACATGTGGAGACCACCAAACAGCAGAAGGACCCAGTTTGAAACCAGGTGGTGAACATAGTGGAGGATTTAGCAACTAACGAACCAGATATTTCCCTCAGGAGCAGGGGTGGATTGTGAGACAATGTGCCCCTGGGCACAGATATGCAAAAGGCCCCACCACATCACCTACACAGGACCAAGTAACACTTTGTGGCAGTTTTGCATCTCTTTGTTGATGTTGTAATGCATCTTTTTGTGGCTTTGTGTCGCTAAGGTAATTCTGTGGGGGATTTTTTGATCGTGTTGTGTCTCTATACTTTATTTGCATTGCTTTCTGGTCTTTTTGTGTGCTTTTGTGGTAATTTTGAGACTCTCTGTAGTTGGTAATTTGAGGGACATTTCTCAAATGTAAGCCGGGGGGGCCCTGAGACTTTGGGCCCTTGGGCCTGTGCTTGAAAGGCACATTCAGTAATCCATGCTCAGGAGTTAGTAGACATCGAAAACAGAGCTAAAATGAGAATGAATATTGGACTTACATTCATCAGGAGGACAACGACGACCTTAAATGACTGCTAATATTGCTTTATAGCTATTGCTGAACTATGCAGCTGATTGTGTATCAACTTAAAAGAAGACAATATGTTGTTGTGTTCACAACTTTCTGATGCCTCCTAGTGACCCCCGCCCCTCCCCCGCAAAAAATAGAAAAACAGTTACAGTAAACTAAGAATTATTTTTCCTTTGCTTTGAATGAGCCCTTCATATCTACATTAACCCTTTTTACAAAGAGATCATGCTATTACTAAGTCCCTTCTGTACGCCCCCTTTGTGTTTTTACACAGAACCAAACAATGGTAGCATAATGACGACCCAGTGTGTGATTTTAGATAACATGCTGGCATCGCAGAAGCAAATGCGGCATGACAGTACCTCAACAGTAACAGTAATGTGACATATAACAAAGGCATCGATAGTGCGACTTAAACAAAAACAGTGGCATAACATGGTTATAACCATCACTTACTGTGCCTGTTATATAGCGATTGGGGTTGATCTCGTCCTGTGCTTGGAGGGTCAGGAGCTCCCGAACCTCATTGTCTCCTCAATTTGAAAACTTTTTTTGGTTACTCTTTGTATCCTTTGTGTTAGCTGCTAACTGCTATCAGCTACCTCTTAAATCTCCCACAGTCTGCTATTCCTGCC